>NC_060209.1:125015000-125080000 GCF_021130785.1 Homalodisca vitripennis | reverse complement strand
AATATACTACTATAAGTATCTTGCACGCATCTGTGTTGAAATCTTGTCACTATGGGTGCCCTAACACTCCACTCACTAAAACAGATCCGGAAGTCTTGAAACGAAGCTAGCTCATGTTTTTGGTTAAGAAAATTAAACATAATTTAATGGAATTCATACATTTTTACAGTTTCAAAAAGATTCCAGCCATCTGGGATGTGCAAATGTCATTAAGCATTTATCAACGATTGAGTACTAGTGGCACGTGAGTAATTTACGTTCTAAAATGTTATGTGGACTTATAGATTTTCAATAGAACTAATGCAATGTTTTCAGTGAGCTGATATCCTGTTATGACCCAGTCCATAATTATCTAAAATATTCAACAGACATACGTACTAGTTTGGTTAAAATACATGGATGTGTGAAGTGTGCAGAGTAGTTTAACGATAATTTTGTACGATCAAAATTAGGTTTTATTTTGTTAAAGTTTATTATACAGAAATGTTAAAGTTAATGGTTATTTTTTATTTATTAATGATTCCAAAACGTATTGTATCAGATAGGAAATAGTAGCTCAGACGTCACTAAATTGCATTGCATCAACGACATGTATTCTCGGTTATAATGTTACTGTTATGTTAAAATACTGACTGCAGTGGACGCAGCTCACTACACTACTATCAAGACTCTCCTGAAGTTGGTACATGACACGTGTCAAGTGAAGGTGTAAAATATACAAAACACTTGGCTTGATATCGTAAATAGGACCTGTTATATCCTATAGCGCCACATAGGCATCGATTTAAAACTTTAAAGAAAATATAATGTGGCTACCTTTTTTACTGCTTCGACTAAATAAATATGTTGTGGCTGAAACTAGTTTCGTATTGAGCTGACTGTTGCACTAACATTACCCTATAGTTCATCAATGAGTGATAATAAAACAAAATGCAATGTCATATAGTATTATTTACAGAAAATAACTATAACATTAAAAACTTTAATCATCAAACTACAGATGAAAGTTTGTTTAACCCACAAATACAACAAGATGATGAAATCTTTTAAAATCCTAAAACAATTACAGAATGTCAACCACAGTGGAACCCTGGGGAGTTTGTAATAACTGCTGTATCTTTTATCTGACCAAGAAACAATGTGGACTTATGTCACAAAAACTGACAACTGTCAACACAGTCTCAGCCGCAAAACTATGGCTTTTACGCGAAAAAGAAACTTCTGTGAGTTGGAAAATTCCTAAGAAACTATAGACAAATGTATTGTACACCTAACATATAAAAGTGATGCATTTGTTCCGTGTTAGCTATATGCTGGTCCTGTTATTCAAGTCATTTATCTATACTAAGGCACTCTCACTTTTTTTCTTAGCTATGAAAATGCTGACAATAGCATTGAAAACATCCTATTAAAAATCAATCAATCAATAACGTTTTTTCATCGTACTGGCGTATTTTATATGAATGAAAAAGCTGTTTTAATGTATAATACTTTAAATTAAACAAGAGTATAATGATGTTAAACAGTAATAAAAGAGACATGTTAAATCAATAAAATATATTTAAAAAATAAATTATTATTCTTGAAAACTATTATTTTCAAAGAAATGTAGAATACCCATCTCAAAATAAAGGCATCCACAATAAGATAATGTCTTAGTTGCGTTGCGGATAGATTTTGTTCTATACTCTGCGTTTAAAGAGTTAAATACACCTTCCCGTTCAGTCGCAAATGTCAAACTGAAGATGCATTATTTGATTATAAGACTGAACCCCGAAAAAAAATTCTGGAACATGCTAATAAAATCTTTACACTTAATAAACTCAATAAAGCATGTATTTTCCTTTGTAAAGACGTTACTCGATTTGTTTCAATAAGTCACAAATTATGTTTGTAATCATATTTATTTATAACGGATCAATTTCATTCTACTATAAATTTAAACGGCTACGATCTTGAAACCTTAACAATTGTATCAGAATATGTAAGAATAGAAAAATTGCTTAATAATTTTAAAGATATCAATTTTGATGTACCGTATTAAATCTAATATATTTAAGATAATAGTCGAGTTAAACGTTTTACTCGATTATGAATTGCAGCCATCTCGAATCTTGTCACTGGTTAATACTGGCTAACGAACTCTTCTAAACCATATACAAATACTGCCCATGTACGATGTTTAGTATTTATCTATTAAGAACTACAGCAGTTATCGGGTTCAAAATTTTATTCTCGCAACGTTTTATATTAGTTAATTTTGTTACGCCTGTTATCTGGATATAAAACCATACCTGATGTAAAAAAACTCGTCGGAATGTACATTATTATAAATGACTTGATAATTTAAAAAACCTTTTTGGGTAATTTTGTATAATAACCTATATAACCATTTTTACATACATTGAATGACCGTAATCCTAAAACCTTAAGAGTGAAAATAGTGAAAGAATAAAAGTTGTTCTTATACCTAGTATATAAATAAATATACCGTTTTAGGTATTAGTTGGGAATGTGTCAAGTTATAATTTTTTTGAATACGAATGCCCGCCATATTGATTTTGAATGACTTTTTATTAATTAAGAATAACTAACGAACTCATCTAAGCTATGTACCTTTACAAGTTAAAAGATTTGCTCGAACTTAAATGACCGCCATCTTTCCATTGGTCTACAAAGAAAACAAAACACACACACACACACACACACACACACACACACACACACACACACACACACATACATTTTTGGTTAAGGTAAATTTGGATTTTGGTAGTTCCAAGATGGTTCCTTTGAATTTGGAGAAAATCCAAGGAATTCCCGGAAATTCTGAGATTTGTAATGGATGTACCTCGTAGCTCGTACTGTTGAATGAAAATGCAATATTCTTGAGAAAGAGTAACACGAGCTTATTAGCAAACAATGTATCCATATTCCCATACTGAGACATAAACAAATCATTATTTGAACAAATGCTGAACCAAGTATTTCTATCCTTTTCGATTCTATTACATTTGACCATTGCAATTTCTGCTTGAATTTTACTACTACATAAAAAACTAAATAAATAAATAATGTGTGTCATTTACACAAGCATGTACATGTGTATGTTTTGATATAACTATGATTATAGGTACTTACAAAACTGAAGAAGTTGTATATTTTTTAAACAAAACGTATTTATTTTTATATCACAAATTATAAGTTTTTAAAGTTATCTGATAGCAAGTAACATACTTGTAAGAGCCGTTAGAAGTTACAAAGGCGAGTTGCTGTATCACTGTGATTCACAGTCACACGTATACACGCAGAACCTGGTCGCTCTCGCGGTCAATCTCGGTTCGTTAACTCCAGATAGGAACTGTGGAACAACTCAAACAACTACCGTTTATTCTTTCAGCTCGTCCTGCAGTCTTTCTGCTTCAGCATTCTAAACTGCTCCTGAGCAAATACCAACTTCTGAGAGCAAACTATCTTGATTGGATCACAAACATTTTTGTTTAAGGCCAAACGAATTTACTGTATTAAATTAAAATGATGTTTACTTTAAATAAACACTATATAAGTGTCATCCATTTACTACCCTTAATTATGCTGTGGTCTTGTGAGCCAATACACAATTATCAGTGCTTATTAACGTGTTCACTTAAAATCATTCGTATTTTTATCGTAATGTATATGGCCAGACAGATAATGCCTATTTAAGTATCCGCTTCGTCCTTGTTGCCATGTAACGCTTTCCGATTGGTATTGTTCACAATTTGCTAGTTTTGTACGTTTACGTTTGCATTAAATTTTAATTTTAGACGCTGATCTCGAGAAGTGTAACCTTCTCTCCGCGGATACCTTGGTCACACACATAAAACGATCCTATTGAAGTCTTCATGAATTAGTTCTTTCACAACTGTATATAATATTTTGATCTAACAGGTAAAAATGAGTTCGTAAATGAGCTAAAGATGCACTATGAAAAATGTTCAACCTGACAAAATATTTAGTTTTTTATAAAAATGCAAACGTCACTTATATAAACTTCGCTATAAATGAATCAATATATTGAATTAAACTAGTAATTATATAGCCTAATAATTACAAATTTAGTTTCATTTATATAATATAACAGTATAATATGTACTATTATATACATAATAATAACAATAATGCAGCATAAAAATACTGAGAGGGATGATAAATTATTAACAGATGTGAAGAGAGAATATGTTGCCAATATATGAGCTTTTCCTATTGGAATATGTATACGATAACCTCTGAAAAATAAATAGAAAACCGTAGTATGACGCGATAATCTTATAAATGCAACACAACTATTGCATTTGTTACTATTTGTCACATGGTAAAATGTCATATTATTGTCCTGATTTTGTTTACATAATAATTTTTAATCTGTAATTTTATTGTTACCGATAAGACTGTTGTAACATTTGTGTTATACTTTAAACTTCAACCTTTTTAATTCATTAGAGGAGGGAGATTGATTCCTCCTTCGACCAAGAGGATATGTACCAAGTTTCTCGTCTCTAGGATGAAGTTTTGCGAGGACGGACGGACAGACAGACAACGAATGATCCTGTCGGGTCCTTGAAGAAAACCATTTGATTCACAAGATACATGAAAAGAAGATACATAATGAATCCGTCCAACCAAAGCTACTTTATGTGTAAAATAAATTGGTTGCTCCGCCGTGCTTTGGGATCACGTCTAAATCATCGTAATGCACTCAGTTGTACACCTGATAAGCCAATGAGAACATCTCTTAATGTAGATTACACTTGATTTTTAGTCTAGATGTCTCTTATATCAAATCGTTGCAAGTAGTTTATTTGAGTCTCTTCGTCGCCGACATTTTTGATCTATTCAGATATACCGTACACGACTCCAGATTCCAGAAGACAAGTCTGTGACAGCGTCAGATTTCCGCTGTTCTAAGTAGAAGGCGAACTGGAGTTAAACTCAACATTCGAAATGAATGCCTGTATTTAATGATTTTTGTGCTGAGCTCCTGCAAGGTTAGTACGTTCCGACTTCTTCCTCGTCAGAAAGTTCGAGATCCATGACCACCGTCTGTCCTCTTACTTACTTAAATAAGCATTTTGGCACGCATTAATTAACTATATAGTCAGGAGTTTTACAAGTTTTTATATGTCTTAGATTTTGACGATTATCTTATTATTAAAAAAACTGATTACTAAATAGAAAAATCACTTCCCGCAGATGTTCTAAAATTACTTTAATGGTTGTTTAAAATATCTGTTATTACAAACGTATTTACTACATACAAACACTTTTGAAACGTAGTAAAGCAATCAAAATATACATTACGCATTGAAATTTGGATTCTTAAGTATACCGACAATCGTGTATGTAGAAATTGTAGAGATTTTGCAATTATGCAAGTAGCAAAAATAATAATACAATATTTATAAACAAAAGGTCTGCTGCATTAAATCTAGCGTATATACTATTTTACCTTTATTTAAGTTTTATTTAGTTTGAATACTTATTCAGTAACTTGATTATATTTAATATTATGTGATGAATACTATTATATAAAATATAATGGTTTCGGTCTGTGTGTTCGTTTATGTAAGTGTATTACTTAATCACGTAAAAACTACTGGATCGATTTTATTGACATTTACATGGACGTTCTTAGGATCCCTAGTTAACATATAGGTCTATTCTTTTTTCTAAAATCCCTCCGGACTAAGGCCTACTGGTCTATAAAGTTTCATTCTGGAAAAATTATTATTAATTGAAAAAGTATTTGTTAAATGTAATCAACTGTTCTGTGTAAACATTGTTTTATGACAGCACAACAGTATGTTTTATTGATCTAACCACTATTTTAAACCGCTTTCCTGCAACCGCTGTTGAAGATATAGTAATAAAATACCCAGATAAGAAAATTAAAAGTTTTAGTAAATACTTTTAACTGCACGTTTTAGCAATTATTAAGTATGTAGGGTTTGGTCAGTACCGTAATGAAGATATTAAAAACATAGTTACTTTATACCTATTATTATAAATTTAAAGACTATTATAAAATCCATTTTGGTTGTCTTTTGACAGAAGTAGGTTTCAGCCCTGTGTATGCATACGTAAATTTTCTTGATTAGGAAACAAGGTAAAATTAACTACGGTGACAAAAAAAATACAGTGACCGGTGAAAATTTGGACATTTTATGACATATCTTCTGACTCATCATTGGCGTCGGAAGTATAATTCACTCTAACCAGAAGTTAATATAATTCACATGCAAAGCCAACGTAATTGCGTGTGAAGTTGCGGGTAACTGTTAGAAATGTAATAATATTACCATTGTTTAGATCGGATTAAACATCAATGAACCAAGTATAAATACTATTAGAGTACTAGTATTAATTGCATTATTTATGTTTCCTTTGAATGGTGCTTATCTTAATTTACAAAAAGTCAAATTCCTAGTCAAAGCAGTTAAAATCCCATAATTATTATATTTTCCAAAAAGTATACCAATTTTGAATAAAAGGTTTATTAAAATAAAACTTATTACAATAACAATAATATGTTGTTATAGTTATATAGTAGATAAATAGTTTTTAATATTTATCATTCAGCTTCAAACAAGTGACGAAGATGGTTATTTCAAAAACAATCCAAACAAAGTTTGGTTAAACAGCAAGGGATGTCTTCCGACTCAAGTCGTGTAATGAAGAAGCACCCAACTGCGGTGGGTAAACATCAGGGTACAGAAAGTTGTTCATAACCAGTTTAGTGATAGTTCGTTAGACAATGCGGCTTTACAATTCCATGATTTCGCTAGATCAAGTATTACGTGAGTATCATTTTTATGAGTAGTTTTTAGAGGTAGTAGGTTTTTTGGTACAAGACACCTAGACTGTAGTGTGAGACAATCAAAGGGCAAATAACATGAAAGTGCAATTTGGTTTATGCAATAGTTTATTATTCTATTTAATTTATTTTTTCATGATGTTGTAAAGTAAAGAGTAGTAAATCACTTTTAAAGTTTACTTGTAATACTGTAACGTTACTACATTGTTTTTATTTTTTACAATTTTATGGATTTAATTTTACAAGAAGTACAAAGAGGGAGTTTTAGTTTTAAGTAGATTTTCAAACGGTCGATAATGATATTATACTGCTTTGGCAAGTCTGCTCATGTTTCTTGAGGATAGTAAGTTCGATTCTCAGTTGAAACTTTGTTGTACCGTTTCTTTGTCCAACTATTACTGGGTTTTGGTTGGTTTGGATCAGGAAAGCTGATTAATTCGTTGGAATCATGCTGGGCCAATGATTTAGCTCGGAAATGACATCTTTAATTATTGGGGGTTGATATTTAATCAGTTATTTTCCGGTTTTCTGTTGTAGGAGTGCGTGAATCTGTGTCAGTCCCGTGTGTGTCTAGAGTTATTTTGGGGACTTCTCGCAGTTACGCAAGACTAGTTTGCAGATTTATTAAAAGTAAAGTAAATTTTCTCGAACAAAGGATAGTAATTATTTATATCTTTATAATAGTTATCATTTTAACTCTGTAACTATTTTGTGTAATTTTCTACATTAATAAGAATTAACTTTGTAGCAAGTTACATTTGTATTTGTTTAATTAACTGGAACATAATGGGAACTGGGAAATATAACAAAATTTAAGTTTAACACTAGGTGCAAAATTGAACATTTAGAATTAATTTAATTCGAATTTGACTGATTATTGTATTTTAAAAAGAGAATAAACTTTAGTATAATTTAATTTAAAATTATATATTTTTAAGAGCCGATTAAATTTTTTATTGAGTAGATACCATTTTATTTTAGTGTAGTTTGAATATTATTATTCCTGCCAAAGAAAGTTTTGGATAATAACATTTTGTACAAATTTGATTGGAAATGTAAAGATTGGAAATTTGACAGAAAAGTGTTTTAATATTAAGTTTACCAAGTGATATTAAATTATTTTAATTGAATTTAATTGGTTTTGATTTTAAAACTCTAATAATTCATACGGTCTAAATAATAATTAATCGGCGTTGGTGTGCACTGGTTAAGTGTTGATCAGGCATTAACTAATAAAAAAAATTTTAATAGTTTTGGAGTTTAATTATAATTTAATCCTTGAACTGTATTTAGGGGTTTGCTGACAGACAAACAAAACGATAGAATATATTGCTATTCCAATCCATAACAATTAATTTGTTAATTCAGAAAGAGCTTACAAGATCATCAATTGATAATCTAAGAAGCTATTGGAAGTGGTTTAACTTAAGTGTCCTTATAGACTATAACATCACTATTAAAACTTTGTTTCAAGATAAACAAATATTCTTGTTATTTTGGGTGTAATGGTGAAGACACATAATCTGTCAAATTGACATATATGCTTCGGTCAACTATCCGAAGGGCAAGGTAATGCTGTCACAGGACTCCTGTCCCAAAGGGATTGGTGTCCTGTGACTTCCCGGAGGTCCTTGGACAATCTCAGAGACAGCTCCTCGGCTTACCTCCACTATTGGTGTAAACCATACGCTTAATCCAACAATAATGTTATGCTATGTTCCACCTCCGGCTTCATTTACAGCGTAATCCTACCTAATGCAGGACAGATATTTGATTGAGGTGATGTATGAATATAAAACAAAAAGGTCTGGGCTATAAGAGCCGAGAAATAAAAGGTGCACCTACACATAAATATTGTAATTCATTTTAATCTTTATTAATTTTTATAGCATTGACTATATAATAACATTTCCGGTGTTCTAGGAAGGGTAATGCAACGCAAGAATGGGGTGAAAGAGCGTCACTCCATGGGATTTTGCTGAGCGCTAGTGAATAATTTTACATTAGTCTTATAAATAACCATGATGCCAAAGAAAAAATAGCAGAATAAATAAATTTTTAATCAAGTACGAGGTTTAGCATGTAACATTTATGTTCATAGAGTAAAAATGAAAAAAGAGTGGAAAATCAATGTTAAAATGTGATGACACGATTAGATGTCGGCGCAGTCTTGCGTTGAAGTAACTTATACATAAAAAAAGGAGAATGTAGGCTTTTATATTGTGGCAAGATATCACGAGAAAGATTTCATCTGTAGAATTATAATTTTGGATGAAACCATATCTCTATAGTTTTTATGGAATTTGGCTGAGCATCATTGAACCTTATCAAGCAGTATATCATTTTTCTGCCATGGGATGTAAAAAAATGATTTTCTGCAAGATTTTCTGTTTGTTTATCTGTTTACTGGACATCTATAGAATGAAGCAAGCCGTCGATTTGAAATTTTGCACTGAACTCAGTGAAGCCTGTTATGTGGTGTGCCACCATAACTTATCGGTCGGACAAGGGATAAAGCACTCCACGTCTCCGACCTGATTGCAATCTTCTGAACAGAAAATTCCAGCTGAAATTGATGTTGGCTGAAGATTCCAGTTCAGTAATTAAAGGATATTGTCATTATAAGTAAAAAAGTTGACTTCGTATCTATAAATTTCAGAGATCCCATTTTGAGTCATGATTCTCAAAAACACCAAGAGCAGAGCAAAACAACACACACAACGTTGTTTTCTCTTGAGAATCATCACTGGCATCAGACAGGAGCTCACTAATGACTTTTTAGAAAAGCGTCAGGTACAGCAAGTTAGGATATGCCTTGGAAATGGGGGTTTCCCTTGCGAATCATGAATGGTTTCAGAAATACCTACATTAGACAGGAGCTCATTGATGCCTCTTTAGAACAGCGTCAGGTACAGTGAGATGGGATGTGCCTTGGAAATGGGGGTTTCCATTGTGAATCATGAATGGTTTCAGAAATATCTACATTAGACAGGAGCTCATTGATGACTCTTAAGAAGAGCGTCAGGTACAGTGAGATGGGATGTGCCTTGGAAATGGGTTTTCCATTGTGAATCATGAATGGTTTCAGAAATACCTACATTAGACAGGAGCTCATTGATGACTCTTAAGAAGAGCGTCAGGTACAGTGAGATGGAATGTGCCTTGGAATTGGGTTTTCATGTGAATCATTCCCGAAATCAGTAATACCTACGTCACACAGTAGGTAATTGATCCTTCTTTAGAACAGCGTCATGTACAGCGAGATGGAATGGGCCTTAGAATCTGGTTTTCTTGTGAATCATTCCCGAAATCAGTAATACCTACGTCATACAGGAGGTAATTGATCCTTCTTTAGAACAGCGTCAGGTACAGCGAGATGGAATGGGCCTAGGAATTGGGTTTTCATGTGAATCATTCCCGAAATCAGTAATACCTACGTCACACAGGAGGTAATTGATCCTTCTTTAGAACAGCGTCAGGTACAGTGAGATGGAATGGGCCTTGGAAATCTGGTTTTCCCTTGTGAATCATGAATGGTTTCAGTAAATACCTACATCATACAGGAGGTAATTGATCCTTCTTTAGAACAGCGTCAGGTACAGCGAGATGGAATGGGCCTTGGAATTGGGTTTTCATGTGAATCATTCCCGAAATCAGTAATACCTACGTCACACAGGAGGTAATTGATCCTTCTTTAGAACAGCGTCAGGTACAGCGAGATGGAATGGGCCTTGGAATCTGGTTTTCTTGTGAATCATTCCCGAAATCAGTAATACCTACGTCATACAGGAGGTAATTGATCCTTCTTTAGAACAGCGTCAGGTACAGCGAGATGGAATGGGCCTAGGAATTGGGTTTTCATGTGAATCATTCCCGAAATCAGTAATACCTACGTCACACAGTAGGTAATTGATCCTTCTTTAGAACAGCGTCAGGTACAGCGAGATGGAATGGGCCTTGGAATTGGGTTTTCATGTGAATCATTCCCGAAATCAGTAATAGCTCCGTCACACAGGAGGTAATTGATCCTTCTTTAGAACAGCGTCAGGTACAGCGAGATGGAATGGGCCTTGGAATTGGGTTTTCATGTGAATCATTCCCGAAATCAGTAATACCTACGTCACACAGTAGATAATTGATCCTTCTTTAGAACAGCGTCAGGTACAGCGAGATGGAATGGGCCTTGGAATTGGGTTTTCATGTGAATCATTCCCGAAATCAGTAATACCTACGTCACACAGGAGGTAATTGATCCTTCTTTAGAACAGCGTCAGGTACAGGGAGATGGAATGGGCCTAGGAATTGGGTTTTCATGTGAATCATTCCCGAAATCAGTAATACCTACGTCACACAGTAGGTAATTGATCCTTCTTTAGAACAGCGTCAGGTACAGCGAGATGGAATGGGCCTTGGAATCTGGTTTTCTTGTGAATCATTCCCGAAATCAGTAATACCTACGTCATACAGGAGGTAATTGATCCTTGTTTAGAACAGCGTCATGTACAGCGAGATGGAATGGGCCTTGGAATCTGGTTTTCTTGTGAATCATTCCCGAAATCAGTAATACCTACGTCATACAGGAGGTAATTGATCCTTCTTTAGAACAGCGTCAGGTACAGCGAGATGGAATGGGCCTTGGAATTGGGTTTTCATGTGAATCATTCCCGAAATCAGTAATACCTACGTCACACAGTAGGTAATTGATCCTTCTTTAGAACAGCGTCAGGTACATTGAGATGGAATGGGTCTTGGAATTGGGTTTTTCATGTGAATCATTCCCGAAATCAGTAATACCTACGTCACACAGGAGGTAATTGATCCTTCTTTAGAACAGCGTCAGGTACATTGAGATGGAATGGGTCTTGGAATTGGGTTTTCATGTGAATCATTCCCGAAATCAGTAATACCTACGTTACACAGGAGGCAATTAATCCTTCTTTAGAACAGCGTCAGGTACAGCGAGATGGAATGGGTCTTGGAATTGGGTTTTCATGTGAATCATTCCCGAAATCAGTAATACCTACGTTACACAGGAGGCAATTGATCCTTCTTTAGAACAGCGTCAGGTACATTGAGATGGAATGGGTCTTGGAATTGGGTTTTCATGTGAATCATTCCCGAAATCAGTAATACCTACGTTACACAGGAGGCAATTGATCCTTCTTTAGAACAGCGTCAGGTACAGCGAGATGGAATGGGCCTTGGAATCTGGTTTTCTTGTGAATCATTCCCGAAATCAGTAATACCTACGTCACACAGGAGGTAATTGATCCTTCTTTAGAACAGCGTCAGGTACAGCGAGATGGAATGGGCCTTGGAATTGGGTTTTCATGTGAATCATTCCCGAAATCAGTAATACCTACGTCACACAGGAGGTAATTGATCCTTCTTTAGAACAGCGTCAGGTACAGCGAGATGGAATGGGCCTTGGAATTGGGTTTTCATGTGAATCATTCCCGAAATCAGTAATACCTACGTCACACAGGAGGTAATTGATCCTTCTTTAGAACAGCGTCAGGTACAGGGAGATGGAATGGAATTGGGTTTTCATGTGAATCATTCCCGAAAATCAGTAATACCTACGTCACACAGTAGGTAATTGATCCTTCTTTAGAACAGCGTCAGGTACAGCGAGATGGAATGGGCCTTGGAATCTGGTTTTCTTGTGAATCATTCCCGAAATCAGTAATACCTACGTCATACAGGAGGTAATTGATCCTTGTTTAGAACAGCGTCATGTACAGCGAGATGGAATGGGCCTTGGAATCTGGTTTTCTTGTGAATCATTCCCGAAATCAGTAATACCTACGTCATACAGGAGGTAATTGATCCTTCTTTAGAACAGCGTCAGGTACAGCGAGATGGAATGGGCCTAGGAATTGGGTTTTCATGTGAATCATTCCCGAAATCAGTAATACCTACGTCACACAGTAGGTAATTGATCCTTCTTTAGAACAGCGTCATGTACATTGAGATGGAATGGGTCTTGGAATTGGGTTTTCATGTGAATCATTCCCGAAATCAGTAATACCTACGTCACACAGGAGGTAATTGATCCTTCTTTAGAACAGCGTCAGGTACATTGAGATGGAATGGGTCTTGGAATTGGGTTTTCATGTGAATCATTCCCGAAATCAGTAATACCTACGTTACACAGGAGGCAATTAATCCTTCATTAGAACAGCGTCAGGTACAGCGAGATGGAATGGGTCTTGGAATTGGGTTTTCATGTGAATCATTCCCGAAATCAGTAATACCTACGTTACACAGGAGGCAATTGATCCTTCTTTAGAACAGCGTCAGGTACATTGAGATGGAATGGGTCTTGGAATTGGGTTTTCATGTGAATCATTCCCGAAATCAGTAATACCTACGTTACACAGGAGGCAATTGATCCTTCTTTAGAACAGCGTCAGGTACAGCGAGATGGAATGGGCCTTGGAATTGGGTTTTCTTGTGAATCATTACCGGAAATCAGTAATAACTACGTCACACACAGGAGGTAATTGATCCCTCTTTAGAACAGCGTCAGGTACAGCGAGATGGAATGGGCCTTGGAATTGGGTTTTCTTGTGAATCATTACCGGAATCAGTAATAACTACGTCACACAGGAGGTAATTGATCCCTCTTTAGAACAGCGTCAGGTACAGCGAGATGGAATGGGCCTTGGAATTGGGTTTTCTTGTGAATCATTACCGGAATCAGTAATACCTACGTCATACAGGAGGTAATTGATCCCTCTTTATAAGAACGTTAGGAGTGTTAAACATTGTGCAATGAAACGGATTACAGGGTTTCTCATATTAACCACTGATGTCAGGAATGTCTCAAAGAAATCCCACTATTTTGAGTAGTAAGCCCGTCTTTGTAAGAGTAGACAAAACTTTGGTTTTGATAGATTAAGAAACGATGAGTTGCAGGGATGAAAATCTTTTCCTTATGACCACCAGATTTAACAATGCTTTGGGAATCGAAAATTTTCCGTTAATATGTACTCATTGACATAATTTTTGAAACCAACTTTTGGGCCAAGTACAATTAGACGGGATAGACTTTTGATATGTATATTTCTTGTAATAACTTCACGGATAATCCCAAACCTCAAAAAATTTTAACGATAAAACTATAAGTTTTAGTATACAGAAAAAATTCTACACTTCTAGTCGAGCATTACATGCAGAGAAAAGCTTACTCAAGATTTACAACATAAGAAAATCTCATGTGGTTTAAGTTTATTTATTTATCAATACAGAGATAAATAATTTATTTTATAAGAATTTAAAAAGTCTATATTAAGTTGACATTGTACATTATAGTGATTAACAAGACCAGAAACCAGTTTGTTACATCCCCAAAGCCTTTATAAGCTTACAACTGACAAGCGAGCATGTAGCATCGTGTAACATAATCTTCATGTTACAACCATGTTAGGGATTGGTGTTTAGAGTGCAGTGGTCGAGTGTTCCAGCTGAATAATATCGCCTGTCCAACAGTGGTCCACATTTACACACACACAAAATGTCCGTGGTAAAGTAACAAACTAATTACAGGTCAGTATGCTCATCCCAACACACATTTAAAAATACAATGACCTGTTTAATGCTATTAAAATATACTAAATAATTAAATATAACTGTTAATATAAATGTTGAGTTTGGCTCCAGTTCATTCACCTTTCTCTAAGTGTATCGTCTGAAATCTAACGCTGTCATAGACTCGACTTCTGAAATCTGGAGTCATATTTATCTGAAAGTGAGACTATGACATAACCTCTTTACCTAGGTTACACTATATTTTATAATATATGTGTCTAAGACGTAGAAACAATGGAAAGAGTTCGTTATGAGCTTCTTTGTCGCCGACTTTCTTTTGATCTATTCAGACAAACATGATTCCAAATGCCATATTTTATGTTAAGTCTGTGAAAGCGACAGATATCAGACGCTGCATTAAGAGAAAGAAGAACCGGAGTTCAATTCAACATTCACATTAAATTAACCCTTTCCACCAACACTACGTTACGTATGGAACTGTTAAACTGAATCATATAGCAAAATAATTAGCCCTACACAATAGAGTATTAATGCGCTGCACCTTATAAAATTTAACTTAAGAGGTATGGACGACAGAGTGTACAGTTGTGGGAGAACCTGTTGTACAGTTTTGGGGCCAATATATGAAAAACTCTTCCTTCCCTATTTTTAGTTCAGTGTAAGAAAATGAAGCCTCCCGCCGTGGCTAATCCTGTGCTGACACCAATTTTCGGAGAGTCTTGCGTAGAGGTACTCGGGTTCACGGTGCGTCAAAACCCGATGTATCATGCACAAAATCAATGTCCTGCATATGTCTTCAACAGTCAGCAGATTGTTTCCCGGTTCGGGGATACATGATTGAATCTTAAGGGTCAGCAATAAGGATACTCCGCTTTGCGCAACACACTGTTCTTCTAAGAGTTTATTTTTAAGCCATAGATTACGGTTTGTTAAGGGTTACCATTAATTTGCCCAACAGCTTCTGTCAGAAGGTCTGACTCATCGGAAAAGTGCAACAAATAATCTGCATACAAAATGAGCTGTAAAGTTTTGCACAAAGCAAGGAACGTCAGTAGTGTGTACAGCGTATGTAGGACCGGCTCCAGGTAGCTGCCTTCAGGAACGCCACGGATCTTTGCATGTGTGTGTGTGTGTGTGTGTGTGTGTGTGTGTGTGTGTGTGTGTGTGTGTGTGTGTGTGTGTGTGTGTGTGTGTGTGTGTGTGTGTGTGTGTGTGTGTGTGTGTGTGTGTGTGTGTGTGTGTGTGTGTGTGTGTGTGTGTGTGTGTGTGTGTGTGTGTGTGTGTGTGTGTGTGTGTGGTTATTTGTTGAACTACTATTGTCTCTAAAATCTTGGAGATTGCAGGAAATATAGATATGGGTCTTAAGTGGTCAAAACTAGTTGGGGGGAGAAGGGGTTCTTTTGGAAAAGGACGTTTAATACTTATTTTCAAAGCTTGTGGAAATACCCCCTTAATTAGTGATTAATTTATCAGAACATTGATTGATGCATTGGAAAATGGGCTTAAAATTTTAACAATTTATATTGAATTGATCACTACCTATAGTTTTTTACTTATTTCCATTTGTTACTTTCTTTACTGTTTCTCCAGTTACAGCATTAAACCAGAAATCATTCATGTTCCTATTTTCTGTATGTTTGTCACATGGTTTACTATTTTCTGTATATCACAATGACTTAAACAAGTTTAAAAATCCTTCCTATATGTTGTACGTACGTAGTTTCTCTGTACAATAATTTCTTTTGACTTGCCATAAAATTGTATTTAGCTGTGCAAGCGTAAATGCTATGATAAAAAAGAATATTTTTTACTAAGACATGATTTACAAAAACATAAATTTCCATTAAAAGTCAGAGCAATAAGTACAGTTTACTGGTAGCGCTGACGTGTCTTTCACATATTGGGTATTGGTCGGGAGACCGGATACGTGAACTGCATCCCTTGCTTGTCCTTTCGGTCATGTAGATATAATTACTCCGCACTCAACGCCACTTAAGTCTTTTACTTTTATTTGGTGTGATATTAGAAATTGTAAGCGTTTTGTAGCTACGAGAGGAGAGTATTTGAAAATAATTCGCGCCGGCGAGGAGAGCATTTTAAACTAATTCACGATTCCCGCTTCTCCAATTCTATTGTGATGCATCAACTAACAGTATCTAGGACAGAATAAATTATCAGACTAGTTTGACCTACAGATCTCCGCTTGTTCACTTATTTAATTGGCTCGCTAACAATGTTGGTAAACGTTTGCAACAAAAAAGACGTATTATTTTTTTTAAAGGACATTTAATTGTGTTGTGGCTGAGAGGCCACGAACTAAAGTCTTCCCAATCGTTGTGATATTTTTTCCTTCAGTTGTAAAAATAATTACAATTAATTTATTGTAATTTGGTTTTGAAAATGAAGCTGTTGTTAGTTGCGATTATTAAAGTAAAAACTTCAGTTACTTAAATGTTTAGTAACTCCTTCCGTTTTAATGTCCAATATGGTGGTATCTTTATCAGTTTAATTGTACTAATAACTGCCCCAAAAGTACTCGTACTTTAGCTTAATTATAATTTATACCAAAATACTTGCTGTATCTAATTTATACGATCTATAAACCTGTTAATTTATACATGTTACCATTAAATTCGAACTCAACCTTGCCTATGTAGAAATAAAGTTTCATTCAAATATTCAAGCCTATATCGAATTCGTCCTAGATAGACTGCGGAAAGTTAGGCTTTGCTTACACATAGACTAATCGCATGTCTGAGGGACTCGATGAGACACGAACTGGAGGATAAATATATAAAAAATGAGGCTTAATACTAAGTATAAATTCGTTCTCGAGATATTCTGTGAATAGGTAGATGGATAAACTGATGAGAAATTTGCCAACTCCCTAGGTGACAGATAATCTTCTATCACGTTGAACCGATTAATTGTTTCATATTCTATTACTAATTATTGTAACCACTTATTATAAATTAAATGTTTAGTACCAAAATGTTATATATTTATTTAGTGAAACAAATCAGTGTATTAAATTCAAATAATGGTAGTCATCCTATTGGGGATTTACCAGTGAAGTCAGAATGTAATGCTTTAGGGCAGCTGAGGTAGAAATATCGTCAAAGTCGGTGTATTTCCTACATCGGACTATGCAAAAAAAAAAACATGTTTGTATAAAAACTACTTTAAATGATCAGGAAATGCGTATTATTAATTAATTTTCACGTAACGTCTGTGGAGAATTCTAAAATAGTTTGACCTTGCTGGTCTGAAAATTATGAGTTGAAAGGGGATGAAGGTAACATAATTAATCGTAAAGAGGATATTCTAAAAGTAATAATTGAAGATTGAACTATAAAACAAGGGAACCTAAAAAAGTAAAGAATCCTCATACAACAACATTCTAACGCACAAGATCATATTCCCTTGAAAACAATACGGCAGAGGCGACTACCGATCTCCTGCTTAACCAACCATAGAATATCTGCCCTTTGTATGCTTAAATAGTTTATGAGCAGAGCTAATTCTTAGTTGAAATAGATGTGTATCGAAAAGGTAAAAATATAAAATTTCTTTTTTCGAAGATCATATTATTTTAGCATACTACACTGAAATAGTCGTATCTCCGTCTGAAAAGTAAAACGGAGTAAATGTCGTTACTTTCAGGCAAATAACAGGATTTTATGTAGATATCTAAAGCTGATTTAACGTTTATTTATTCCTGTGATGGTTGAATAAATTAAAAGAAACATGATTCAAGAAAAAAGGTCGTTTTATATTATTATCCCTTTTGATACCCTCCTATTTTGTACGTGATAATAACATGTAATTATCAAAGTCGCCTGGTAAAATAAGACATTCTTTACTTTTACTTTTTTTTATTTTGAACCTAACTTAAAAAACGTAACTGACGATAGGTTTCCTAATTAAGGTCTATTTCTCCGTTGATTTTAAGAAAATCCACATTTTGTGCACATACATTTAAAATTTGCTCTCGGCAATGGTCGAGTCCTACCTTCTGTTAGGACTAACAGGTATTGCGTCAGCCTATGAGACACGCTGACGTGATGACGTAGGACTTCCTGGAGAGTCTCATCCTGCCTGCTGTGGCGTGTCACTCGTTTGTAATTGACCTGACGTGGTGCTTCATATAAGTGTATTATTTTGTGGTTTTACTTGTAAAGATTTCATTTTTAAGTTCCAATTTGGTGTATTCATTTCCATTATATTAAAATGTAATTGTTCCGTACTTAAACTTATACTTTAGATTTTGAAAACTGACGGAGGGCATACATCCTCAAAACGTCATATTACTTTTATTACAAACATTAAAAATAACTGTAATTTTTATCCCTTCAAGATTATCAATTATGATAAAACAGAGTATTATAGCTAATTCTACGATTTCTACGAAAACTCAAACACATTTAGATTTATATTAATATTTGACATACACTCTACATACGAATGTTAAAATAATTAATAGACTAATAATTTATATGACAATGGCAGCAGTTGTATTATGGAATTGAATTAATGCTAAGAAAAATAATAAATTTCACCGGAAGGGTGATTTCTACTTTAATTGCGATGAAAGAATTTGTCATATACATAATAACAATTCTGCCTTGTAAATGCAGGTGTCAGCAAAAGTCAGAAGACATTTTCAGGGGAGCTGCGGTAATGAGCGAGGGTAAAGTTTAATTACAATCCAGAGACAATGACTACGTCATCACTGACGTCAGATTCTGTAATAAATAAGTCTAGCTGTCTACTTCTCTCAGAAGATTGATTGTCACAAAATTAATTTCGTGCTTCACATTGCCCTTATTAATATTAATGTGCCATGTTATTGTTATATTCCTTGACGAATATTAATAGAACAATATTGTATTGTAATAACGAACTAATATATTTCTATTGAACATTCGAAAGGATACAAATATAAATTGCTAAGAGGATTTTATTTTACTTAGCTGACTATAACTATTCATAAATTAAAAATGTTATAAAGTTTTTGGGTTAAGAAAGCCGTGACCAAATAAAGACGACCACATCAACTACCAAGGCAGCCTAAGGGTTTCTTCGAAAAGGGCAATACTCCAACAGAATCACTTATCAACCAATTATTTAAGGGGTTTTGCACATCTAATAAGAAACAGTATTTTATTAATAAATTGTAGTATTTTATAATACTTTACACTTAAGAATCCGGTATATTATACTATAATTTCATAAATTTAATTAAATTCTTTGTTATCATAAATGAGTTTTATTTTAAACTTTTGTAGTGTCAGAGTCTGTTTAGTTATTTAGAATCACACTGGTTCAGGATAGATACGGCACAGTCCTGGAAGATTGGTACTATAAGCGTTATATTTTAGATGTATTTTTCTGTATAACTGTTTTAATTTGATTTTTGAATTTTTATATAAACGCTTTGTATTATGTATTAGCAAGTATATATGCACTAACTGTATACATAAGTATACTTTATTAATTATCATCAGTATTTCTTTCAATAAAGTCTACGATGTCTGATAGTCTTTCGGGTGTATATGAAGACAACGGTAATTTCCAACTCCGTGGCACATGCAGTACATTATATACTATGATTACAAGACATAACATAAACTTGGTAAGTATTTAGCAAACCCATAATTTACTAAATGGTAACCAATGAAGTAAGTCCTTTATTTGCAAACCATATTTTATAAAAGAATGAAATATGTATCTGATCACAAATTATAAATCGCCTTTAGCCATTCAGCTCTCCCCAACTCACCCTCCCTCACAAACTTTGCAGCATTATCAGCCCATTTAACATTTCTCAACTTTACGTTTAGTGGCCTCTAATTTAAAACGCTTTTGGCTGAGAAACTTTTAAAAGGAAACTTTTAACCAAGTGAGGCGTTAATATTATCGACCTATAAAGTTGTTCCTGTCGTATTGATAAAGAACTAACTACACGGCCTGTTTGAAAAACAGTGTTTCAATAAATATTTTTTGTGTGGGTGGGATATTTCATAATTAAGTGACTGCTTTTATCGTGATTTAGCGATTGAAAAGATAAATCAGCCATATTTTAATTATTTATTTGAAGGTTACAAATCTGTATGATAAAATGAGTCGCTTAGTAATTAGCTAAACGCTAATCTACAGAATGGCTGAACCAATACTGATAATATTTTTTAAATAGTCCGAGGAAGGTTTATAAGAAATGAACAATTAATAGAGCTATCATAGTAATATGTTCTATTGCGTATTAACAGAGACATGCTATGGCAACCGTCAAAGTAAATTACATACTAAAAGTTAGCACTCATTCACTATATTTGAATCTTATTCATACATACATATTTTACATTCAATCTAATTCTCATTCATTCCGAAAATAATTCAAATTTAACTGACACTAAACAGCTGTTTATGTTTGTGTTCGAGGAAGAAACTGAAACGTTTTGTCATATTTAAATATTACAAAATATTAATTATAAAGAGTCTCTATAGTGTAATGTACCATACAAAGATCTTTATCTTTGTACTATTTTAATATAGATTGGGCCAGTGAAACAATAAAACGATTTAATGCATTGAAAATGCTGTTTAAACACTTTTATGAAGCTCACCTTATTGAAAAAAGTAGTGAATGTTTGTTCACAAGGTACTCGGAACTGGTTGGCTTCCTTTATATTGTGATATGCAATTTTTGCATAAAAGTATAAAAACAAAGAAATGAACACTATCATGCTTCAACAAGCCATAATTTTCCAGACTACAATCTGAAAAACAACAGAACTTCTATTACTCAAAAACGAATATCTTACAACTATTATTGGCCAATGTTAGTTTTCGAGATCGGTATGTGTATATTTTATTTATAGGGGCAACTTTAGCACCGTAAACGAATTAGACCAGAAGTGAATTTAAATGGCCAGAGTAGACAATTTTAGACTGTAGGTTTCTCAGTCCATACATACATACATACATACATACATACATACATATATATATATATATATATATATATATATATATATATATATATATATATATATATATATATATATATATAATTGCTTCATCGGGACAACAAGGCAAACTCAACTATGTCATTCCAAATATTTTATACCGGGAGATATTTTTATTTATTGCAGAAATTGTGTTATTATTTATTATATTGTCGTGGTTGATCAAATTATAATCCATTCAATAGTTATGTGTATTATAGTTTACCTGTAATCGCGAAATTTAATATTTAACCTGATTTTTTCGAAAAATAAATTGAGACATAAGTTTAATCTTCTGTTTTCCAAGAATACTATACTTACTAATTAGCCCCTTAAAGCCCAATATTTTCTACAAGCTATTGGTAGCAAATTTTATTCTAAAGTGTGTATGCTTTCATAGTAATAAAAATAATTATTACATTACAATAATTACTTACATTAATGACTCGAAATATTAATGTAAGTAATTCATATTACATGAAATAAGAATCGCTTTATATTACTTAAATAACTTACTATTAGGAAATCTTAATGTAAGTAAGTCATATTACATGAAATATGAATCGCTTTATATTACTTAAATAACTTACTATTAAGCCATTTGTAGACTAGTAGTAAGTAAGAGAGGTAATAATTACTGTGGTCCCAAAAAAATTATTGTTCGTTATTTCCAAATATGCTGTTTACGAGATAGGTTTAAAGTTTATTTTATTCTTTGAATTCGGCAGCTAATTAGTAATTTTATATATCAAACAACGGTTAACTCCAAATTGTATATTCTACTTTTTACAAGTCTTGTATATTAAGAATAGAATGTATTGTCGTTGAAGTTTAAATATTTCCTCATACATTAACAAACAAATATATTATTTATTTATATTATATATCTTACGAAGTATACTAAGTGGTTAACTAAGTCGAATGAAGTGACATATTTTAGCTAGTAATTGGTGTAATGTTTAATAAACCACACAATATATAACTCATTATCATAAAAAAATACAAGTCTAACATTACATCCTAATTTTGAAAAACAAATATTGCAAAAAAGCACAGAACGTTAATTATGAAAGTTTTTAAGACACAAAAAATGATGGTTAAATGAACACTACACAACAAATATTAGCGGTGTAAATGTCACGTATCGCAAAAAATGTTTATGAATTCATAATGCCTACCACAATGAGCATAACTAGTAGAGTGATCGCTTCAGGCATGCAGGTGTCATCTCACTGATGTAGGTGTTGTCAAGTACTATAATTACGTCACTAGTGTCACCACCAGGTGATGTGATGGATGCTCACTACCCCAGACAGATCATTGTCACTGCCATCCACTGTAACAAACAGTATTCTTGATCTTGTGTGAGTGTGTGTATATTATACACTGATCACGGTACACAATCATTTAAATAATATTAATTTATTATTTTGAATTATTATTGTGTTAATGGTTTACGTGTGATAAATTACTGTGATAATAGTATGACTGTTGAAACACTTTTAGAGTAATAAAAATTGTTTAAAGAATATAAAGGTTAATGATAAGAATATCTCATGATTTATGTTTCATGTTTAAGGGCAAAGTAATAGAAAATGGAGTTCTAACAATTTATATACATCACTGTTCTACACCAACATGTAGAACAGTGGTGTTAGGAATTCCATTCCAATTCCATTCCTTTCTGGTGTTAGGAATTCCAACGATTAAATAGTAAATCTAGAAGTACACAAAAATCATAAGTACTTTACAGTTGTCTTCTGATCTTTTTAATTGTTCAGTTTTAAATTTGTATAACCATTGAAGTATTTTGATTGAAGACCTAACCAAATTATTTAGTATGATTTGTAAGAGCTAAGATACTATTATTACGGAGCAGCCAAAAATAAGAACAAACATAAATGAAAAATGAGAGCAATTTCGAAAGAATAAACTTCGTAATACTAACCAAAACACGTGTAGTATATTTAATAACAACAGAAATCTTTGGTTTATGCATTGCATACTATAAACTCCTGTTCTTTCCGGTGTGTATTACTAGATTGATTTAAACTCAGAGAACCCTTAGGAAGCAACTACAGAATCATTGAATAATCAATTTTTCAAGCATAGTCTACATTTTGTATTATTTCAAATATTGTGTATACTTTTGTAATTCAAATACTTTAAATTTATCCGACAATAACTTGTCAAACTAGAACTTTTGTTCTTACTGCCAAACTGCTTCTTGAGTTATCTTGTACTAAACAGGAACCAATAGTGTAAAGGTTTGACTCTAAATTATAAAAGTATAAATACTGAACTCCTCATTAGTTTCGAAGACAAAACTTTTACCTTAAATTGTTTATAGATAGTTGGCATTAAAGGCAGTCAAGTATATTTGAAATGCACCAAATCCGAAGTTACAGAATACTCTTTTTGTTATTAGAAGATTCACATGAACTGACATTAACTGATGTTGCATTACAGAATCATGTAAATTGGATACACGGAATATTTTAACATTCTGACTCATATGCTTAGATGGTTTTATATCTAAACTATTGCTGGAGTAAAATGAATTCCTTTTTAGATGAAAAAGATTATTTATGTTATTTATGTGCACGCCAACACGAATTTATTGTTTTAAAGAGCTATCGCAAATATGAGGCATAATTAATGAAACAGTATGTTGGATGCTGCTAATATGTTGGATACTGCTAAATTTTGGATACTGTAGTATGTAGGATACTGCTAAATTTTGGATACTGTAGTATGTAGGATACTGCTAAATTTTGGATACTGTAGTATGTAGGATACTGCTAAATTTTGGATACTGTAGTATGTAGGATACTGCTAAATTTTGGATACTGTAGTATGTAGGATACTGCTAAATTTTGGATACTGTAGTATGTAGGATACTGCTAAATTTTGGATACTGTAGTATGTAGGATACTGCTAAATTTTGGATACTGTAGTATGTAGGATACTGCTAAATTTTGGATACTGTAGTATGTAGGATACTGCTAAATTTTGGATACTGTAGTATGTAGGATACTGCTAAATTTTGGATACTGTAGTATGTAGGATACTGCTAAATTTTGGATACTGTAGTATGTAGGATACTGATAAATTTTGGATACTGTAGTATGTAGGATACTGCTAAATTTTGGATACTGTAGTATGTAGGATACTGATAAATTTTGGATACTGTAGTATGTAGGATACTGCTAAATTTTGATACTGTAGTATGTAGGATACTGCTAAATTTTGGATACTGTAGTATGTTGGATACTGCTAAATTTTGGATACTGTAGTATGTAGGATACTGCTAATACGTTGGATACTGCTTGTGTGTTCGACTGATATTTTGAAGTTACATAATAGCATTGTATGGCATTTATTTTTTTTTAAATTTCTAGATTGTTTATTTAGCATTAATTTGTACGTTTTATATATATGTACAAAGGAACACTTGAGGAACTTTAAACCCAGGAATTTTCATAGATGAAGTCGATTGTTTAATTTAACAGTGTTTAATTTAATGCAAAAACATAAGAGCATTGTACAAGATGAAAAACGATAGGTGACATAGTGATACTTTGCGATGGGATGCTCCTCCAGGGGGCTGCTTCTCCCCTCCATTAGTACAGGGTCGCGCCGCGACTCCACTCGTCCACCCTCTTATTGTTTCATAAGCGCTGACGGCGACAAATTGTCAGTTATGTTCCGCAATATCTCACCTCAGTCCAGGATTTACTACGTATCAGGAAGGGTAGAATTGATGTAGTGGAAAATTGTCGATGGAGTAAAGTCTTAACGAAGATGAACATCGAACACCTACAACAAATTAATAGATCTAATGTACGAGGACGTTTTAGTTCTGATAAACTAATGAAAAGCCTTTAACTCCTGTGAAATATATGTGCCAACTAAATTCTGAAACGATAAAATAGATTAATTAGCGGAGTTAAACTTAAATAGAAATTAAAGAAATTATAGTTATATTATAATATGTAACAAAAACTATGGCCATGATAGGTCAGGTAAATAGTAGCAGAGTGTTATAACAATGTCTCCATACTAGTTTGACGCGCTGTGTGTTGGGGAAGGATTAACAATGTATAGATTAGCTAGAGCAGTGTCATATAATCATTTTAAGAGCCGGCTGTATTCCGGTTTATGTATAAACCTTTTGTATGCCTATTTATCATATCTTTAGTGCGAAACATTTCTCATAATTGCTTTAATAAAAATAAGTTAATAGACATATTTGAAGTCTAAAGTGGTTCTTATGTGGCTAAACTCTACATGGTCGCCAGTACATCACTCTATTACAAAGTCTAATAATACAAAGTCCAGTAATCTTAATAATATTATGAATGCAAAAGTGAGTTTGTTTGTATATAACGCTTTCACGTATAAACTATTTAACCGATTTTACATGGAATTTGAACCAGAAGTGCTAATCCACATGCAAAGCAAACGAAACTGCTTGCGAAGGTGAGGGCAACTAGTAGTGTTAACATAGAAGAATTGAGAAGATTTCTCTTTATGGATCAAATGATTTAGTATTTTAATTAAAAATTGCGAACGCTTTCATTACCAAACATAAATTATTCCTTCAGTAACAAAAAAATTAAAAGAAGGAATCTAAAAATTCATACTATTTCATAGTTACTAAAGTTAAGTAATTTTAAATACAGATGGAAGCACAGGAAAAATTGTGCTTGTTTTAATTACTATGGATTATGCACATTATGCTATTATGCACATCGGTTTTACAGAGAGTATTTAAAACAACTGAAGGCCATCATTTAGGTTATTAGTATGCTCAAGTCTTTTTAAAGTAACATTAATGCGTCATATCTATGGATGTGTGCTTTCAGAGTTTGTTAATATTACATGTAAATTGATGTTTACTAGTACAGCTCAGATTAAACAAATGAAATATAATTTATAAGATAGTTTGCGAAGTATTAGGTTACTAAACTTAGGTTAAATATATAAAACAATAAGAATTTCACTGTACACTGGATTCAAATATATACATTTATTAGAAAAAATGTACAGTAGATAGTGTAAGAGTGCTAGCTGACGGAGTGTAGAGGACAGAATACCAAACAGCTGCTAAATCAACAAGACACTGCAGTTACAGGCCGACAGGCACGGAATTGTTGCCACGCACGTTCTAAATCACCGTTACCTACCAAGGTGTTATTACGTTTTAAATTTTGACCCATCTTAAATTCTTCTTGATTATTTATAGTCGAATTTCATTATTTGGTTGATATTTTCATGTGAAATTACACACTTTTAATATCATCAACATACAATTTAATAAATCAATATCATAAAACACAATGCTTCGTGAAATCACTATCAATGATTCTCATTGTAAATGAATAAAATTTATATAATTATTGGTAGAGCACTCCTTAAACTTATTTATTCATTGTTTGTGTTTGTATTTGTATATGTCTACATTGAGAGATATGTGCCTAAGGCCCACTTATAACCTCAATGCGTTAGATACGTATTTTGAATTTTCTATTATGCTTGGATCCACCTCTGAAGAAATACTAACAAACAAAACATAATCGATGACAAAAACTGTGAATATATAAGTTTAAAATAATCTCATGTTTTTTTCATACATAATGAAAAAATATGACAATATCAGAAAACTAGATAAGGGGAATGAAATTCAACACCTTAAAGGTTTGTAAAGGGTGATTAAAAATGATCGTTGGTTTTGATGTATACAATTAAGAGATTCATCTTAATAGTACACTTAAAATAAATACATTAATAAATTTATATCTAATTTACGTATGAAAAATAATTCCGTGGATGTGGCCTCCTCTACTGCACTGGCACGGAACAAATCTCTTCACTATGACTGCACGACAAGTTTACATTTCCATTTTGCCTGCATTCCGTCGAAATTCATCCTTTAAGTTACTAATGTTTTGCTGGCATACATTTCCCTATCTTTAATCATGTGAGAGGTTTTCTGAACCCCAGATAAGCGTAGTTCTGTTTATTAAGTGGGAGAGCGTTCCATCACTGACGATGATTTTCTTTATAAGGTATCATCCTCCTGCTGTTTTCTCAATACCCAGTAAACAAACTGTCGTCTCTTCTGGTGATCTGCCATTTTAAAATGTTGTGTCAACTGAATTATATAGGAGTGATATTTGAGATCGTACTGAAGAATTATCCGTATACAAGAACATCTTAGAGCCAAGTGTAAAGAATGACGACGTAATAATATCGGTGGGCTAACAGCCACACTGTCACGAACCAACGCAATGTCTACTCAGTTCGGCCAGAACGATGACGTCCAGGATCCGTCTCAAAGATATTTTTCATGAGTCCGCGATATGTCCGCCCTAGAGTGTCGCCTGACAGTAGCATCACAACTCACTCCACTCTGATGATGATATTTTGATGATTAACGCTCGTTACGTACAAGTAAACTTCTCTATGGTTGGACACATCATGCAAGAACAAAAGAAGATATTTTGATGATTAACGCTCGTTACGTACAAGTAAACTTCTCTATGGTTGGACACATCATGCAAGAACAAAAGAAGATATTTTGATGATTAACACTCGTTGCGTACAAGTAAACTTCTCTATGGTTGGACACATCATGCAAGAACAAAAGAAGATATTTTGATGATTAACACTCGTTACGTACAAGTAAACTTCTCTATGGTTGGACACATCATGCAAGAACAAAAGAAGATATTTTGATGATTAACACTCGTTGCGTACAAGTAAACTTCTCTATGGTTGGACACAGCGTGCATGAACAAAGAGATATCAGCTGTGCCAGCAGTCGGAATGTTCCCTGAAAGAGAAACGAGGTAACAAATTGTTACTAACCGACAAGCGAAAATTTTCAAGCCATTTCAAAACCGGTCCTCTTTTTGAATAACACCACATATATGGTTAGCTGACACGGATTTAATAATCGTTTCTGTGTATGGCAGTTGGTTTTAAATGTGTTATGTGAAGAAATATATGATGTATTACAAATTATCGTTTCCTATTTTAATTTCTTTTAATACCCTCATATTTAGATCATTAATTATCAAAACTAGCACAGCTGACTGGTGGCGGAGATTTCTCTGTCGATTTCAAGAAAAACTAGGTTGTGAGTATTCAATGCAAATTGGCCCTCGGCTTCTGGACTTTGAGGTTTTCGGATTCAAAACGTATTGAGCCAAGTCTTTAGGAGTTGTAACGGCTTGCTTAACTGTGTTGTATTCAATATATAGTTGAAATGAGTTCTAGGTATACAGTATCTTATTAAAAACTTAAGAGTAAACAATTACAACATGTGACATTACAATTATAACAGAACTTTTAGGTCATTCAGACGAAAAACCCACTGAATTAAAGAGTCTACTGACTGCAATATTTAGATATATCTTAGAAATATAAAATATGGCTGTATAATTTTTACGGAACTTACCAATGCCTAACTTATTATCTGCAAAACATATACTAAATGTATTTATATAAAAAGAAATTTCCGTTTAGGTCCGAGACGAAGCGAGTTAACCTCAAAGGTTTTTTAGTTTTAACCAATATGATATAAGTTTTTAAACATATTATTTTACTTGGAAGACACATAAAAGACCAAAAGTGAAGAAGAACAATTTTTACTTATAAAGTTTGCAAGGTTCTACTGCCTTGAACAATAAACTGAATACATACAGTTTTTGAAATGATTTTTCTGTTTGTTTGAGATTTTTAGGTTTTGAGATTATTGATTTTAGTACCAGAAGATAAAAATGGTTGTTTAAAATAAAACTTGATTTATAGAAAAATAAATGTGTCCAGTTCTAATTAATACTCCATACTCGATATTTAAATAAAATAAACGTGTTAAACGTTATGCAGTATTTTATTTGGTTAAAGCCAACTTAGAGTTTTGATTATTACATCGAGCAAGCGTCTTACAATATGCAATACTATTTTCGTATATGTCATCAAGCAACAAGCTCTGTTGTGTTAGATTCAATAAATCTGGAGTCTAAAGGGGTGTTAATGATACGGCCTGATACATATTCACATGGAGATCACGGTGCATATTACAGGGGTCCTTTTATTTACACTCTAGAACCCTACTAACAAACACATAAACTTATAGCAATACACACAACAACACAAATTGAATTTTCGAGGTAATGAAAGTGTTTGGTGAGGAAGTCAAACAATGTACTCTGTGATAAGAACACTTTATGAACGATAGTATGTTATAAATGTCCCACGAGAACGTAAGGGGTACTGCTCCCTCTTATTGTTTCATATGTGCTGACGCCGAGGATGTGCCAGGTAATAAAACCACCCCATCCACACCGTCAGCTGGGTTGTCTTGTATGAAGACCTACTAAATAACAAAGGTCGGAAAAATATAAAAATAACTGTATGGTTTCAAAGTCTACACTATAAAGATTGACATTGTTAGGAACTAATTTAAACATCTAAGACATATGTTTGAACTTAGATAGTTTTAAAATTTGTATTAGAAATTTCGTATATTTATAATTTTCCTACCAATCCTCTGACACTCCTGTACTTGTAAAAAAGACTGCATAATTTGAAATGTTAGATAATTCGAATTTTTATTGGTATTTTGAGCTTCAAACTATCCAAGTTCACTTTAGTATGATTCCATATAGATCTTTTATGTGGTTTAAACAAGGTGGTAGATTTTTCGGTATCATAGTCTTATCTATTATACTTGTTTAAGATTAGAGTTTTACTTTTTTTCAAACACAAAGTAGAGGAATCGGATTTTAATTTAGTAATTGTTTTAATTTACAGAATTACAGCTCTTTAACATAATTTTCTGACAGACACGCAAAGAGAAACAGAGTTTCCATCACACCGCAACGAACACCTAATTTTGAATTTTTTAAAAAGTCGTAGGGAGGTTCTTTTGAGTTTCAAGATACGATGACACCTATTATAATTTATTTAAAAATACAATTCAGCAATAGTTCTGAAAATATTTCTAGCGAGAATGCTTTAGTTCTTTTTTTAATTTTTTAATTTTTTTTTGTTATGACCGATTTGGCATCGGAGATAGCAAGTCGACAGTAGACGTTGCCGTCAAGTTGACAAGATTGTAGAGGGGCTAGAACGATGAGTTTTCACATTACGTGTGTTTCTTGACCTATCGAAAGAATTTGTTAGTGTTGAACTCGTAGCAGCGCTTGATAAACTGGAATCCCATTGCACCCGAAGCCTCTCCAGTTGCCTCTATATGTTGGAAACAACGTTGTTTCGTATATGATGTGCCATTATACATGGTCAAAATAGACATGCGAGCACATATGAGATTAGAGGCAGGAACACCGGACTAGGAGACACAGCACGGTAGACTATGGAGCATTTGCCCTCGAAGGTAGGTGTCAATTAAATCAATGCAAATAGCAAAACTGAATGTTACGCAATATCCTATGATATTCGGTTTTGAAATATAACACTATTTATACATAAAGCTAATAAATTTAAAATATTTTTGCCTACAGATGTTTTATCAAGGCGCGTTGTAGTTTCTTTGATTACTTCTTGGATATTGAAATAGATGTAATAGTAGATGTGCTAGTAAACAAATTTAATTTCCGATAATATTATTAAATCGTGTCTATGACGTGTCCCAATCGAGTAGCATTGTAGCTAAATCGGTAAATACACATTTTTCGTTTTCGGTAAAAACTATTATCTTTTAATAAATTATTTGTCTAAAGCTATACAAATGTATACATTTAAGTTGGATTGCAAAATTAAAAAAGTCTGTTGTATTTTAGATAAGCGAATATTAATAAAAGTATTATATATGATCTTTGATATAGTGTTTGCTTACACAAAAAAGAACATTAGCCCTACTCATCAATACTTCAACACAATAGCAACACACTTGATGTAGTCTAATAAATCTTCTAAATTATAGTAATCTTCATCAATTTACTAAATCAGCACACTCACTCGGAGACTATAATGAACACCTTGCCTACTAAAGAATGGATTGTCCAGTAACGTAATCACTCCAAGAAAAAGGACGATGAGCCGATTGTTGATAAACGACGGTGAAGTGATAGTATTAATGACGTCATCAGTTCACGGCCGCCAGTCCATCTATCTACGTGCCACCTCGCCACCCCGCCATTCATCCCCATGATACATCCCCTAGTTGCTACCCTGGCCCACCATCGCTCTTTATCCACTTCACTTGTCCTCCCAATTCCCTGCATCACACCGTGTCGTACTCTGTTTATTTATGTATCCAGACTTTAGTTTTACACAGGGCAACAAGGGGATTTAATAACTCTCATTAATGATAACAAAGTTTGTTATTATTCATTCCTTGATGTACACAATATATCGTCAAAAATGAAGACACTAACATTTTCGAACACTTATATCACAGTTATAACACAATAAAACGTATTTGCTTTTTCCAGCATCCGTATAAATGTATGATAACTGAATGGTATACACCTCAAACCGAATCAAGATGGTAATATCTGACGTCATAGAATTAAGATGTAGCATGGATATTTCTGAGCCTCAAAAAAACTTCGTTTCGTTTCTAGGTTAAATTCTAAATGTACATAAATAGTATATTTGTAAATAAAACTATAACTTATAGCGAATCTTAACAACAAACGCTATCCAAATTATTCAGAATGCAACATTCGTTTTATGTAGTTCAAAAATCAAAAAGGAAGTGATCTATGGGAGAGCCAAAAGGTTACGTAACGGATATGAAATCATAGAGGACGTTGTCGCTTGCTGTTCTTGCCCCAACAGCCAAGCCTGAAGCGTCTAATGATGTAGCTGTTTTATAAAAGATAACATAATGTGGTTAAATGATGTTGGTAAAATGTAATACATCTGGACTAATACAGACTGGAGACTAATTTGAAGCATAGCGATAATTGTAATGAGTTAATAATCAGGTTACTATTTGTTTAGGGTTGACAAAATCGAGGGATGATGAAGGCGAAGACAATAATGTATCCTGTTAAGGGGGGATTTAACTTCAAAATGATTATAGCTAATTTAATTATTCAACTAGATTAAAGTATAAATTTAGGATGAGCTCTCCAAATAAAATCAAGTTTAATTTATTTTAATAAACAGGTAGTGTTTCATTACATCGTAGACAGAAACATGTATAGTGTAACATGTTAACTATGTTCTGTAATTTATGGAGATTTTAATTTCGAACAAAATTATGCTAATCTTCCACATTCGAAATTTTGATTAGTTTTAATTCGAAGATATAGTGTTGGTGGGACTTTAAATGGTATGACACGTCTGAATTAGGTTGTAATAATAATTTTTACCGAGTATATATTGATATTTCCTACGCATGCCTAATAAAATTGCTCCTTTTAAAATAGTTTTCCTGTCAGCACTTTTTTAACCAATGTGATCATACACTACCAAAAGCCTTTCTCTATGAAAAAGTTTATTTAGTTAGTTTCATGTTGAAAAAGAAAAATATACACAAAGCAAGATTTTTGTATTAAATATTAAATAATACAAAAAGGAGTATTCATCATAAATTACAAAGATTATGTAGAGATTTGAAAGTTAACTAATAACATGAAACTCTTCACGTGAAAATGATTGATGGGCGTATAAATATAATAATTCTGTCATATAATATAAATTACAACCACCAGTCTCAAATGCTAAAACAGTTTCGTAATAAAATATTATGATCCGGAAGCTTCAAACGCGTATGTGTCTGTTATGTGTGGTGTTGTGTGGTGTGCAGTATTGTTTGGTGTGTGTCTGTGTTTGTATTTGTGTTTATGTGTGAATATATATAATAGTAACAGATAATATATAATGTTTTATTCATGCACTTTCCTTAATTTCCCCTCCACGATATTCAAAATTTTTTAAATTTCATATAAGTCATTACACTTATTTTAAAAATAATCATTATGTAAAGTAGAAGACAGTTTCGTAAGCGTTGTAAGATTTAGTTACTAAGGATTTTGGTAGCTAGAGAGGTAATAGGCTCTGTTTAAGAATATGCATGAATTACGTTATTACTTCTAGATTAGAAGAGGTATTATTTTTACTCAAAGTTGATACTTAAAAAAAACACATTCTCTCTATGTTATTGTTGTTTTTATATTTTTAAGCTACTATTAACACTATATAAAATTCACTAATCCTAACAAATGCACTTCATTAACAATTACAAGGTATTAACAAAACATATTTATAAAATATGTCCTTTTATTTTATTAATAGAATACTGCCACTGTTATTTGTTTAACATCCGAGTTAAAAGATCTATACCTGTTTTTACATTTATTTATGCAGTTTTCTGTTTAACAATCATAAATATAAAACCAGCTGAATTATATAACATATTTAAATTTGTTTTAAATCTGAAAATGCTGTAAACGTTCCTTGATATAAATAAAACTGTTCTTAAAATCTATCTTACATTGGCTGAAGGTGAACATCCCCCGTAACAGACTTAATGAACTATTCCTCCAGACGTACCTCTGTATTATTGCATTCTTTGTATGATTGCGTCTGCATACTTCGCAAATACTGTACGAGGCAAATGCAAGTAGGTAATTGATTAATGTTGCAGTTCTAGTATGTGTTGCGGTTGATTGATAAACGAGCTTATTGCACATTAATTTTCATTTCATAACGATTTTATTCAATATTTTATGTAAAATATTAGTTGATTGTTGCAGTTTTACTATAGTTGAAAAATGTGGCATACGAATTAGTTCTAAGCAAGTTTAGTCACTAAGAATATTTAAAATATCTGCATTTAAAATCTCTTTATGTAATATTCTGTTATTGAAAAATTACTTTCAAAATATAGGGATTCTACGTATAGGTTTGTGTTGGATTTTTGCACACTAAAACATAGTTTAAGTTATTTAAATTCCGCTATACTGGAAACAGCCGAGTGCCGCGTGGTCTAGGACGTTGGATCTGAGATAGAAATAGCGCAGGTTCAAATCCTGTCCGTGTAGTTCCACCAACATTTTATTGCATCACTTTCCTCCTTATTCTGTTTTATAAGATCTTCGCACAGAAATGTTGCTCATTATGGCTAAAAATTGATTGGCCTATCCTTAATAAATTAGGAAGCTAATCATTAGAACTGGCAGTATAAGGGTATTATCAAAATTTAAACTAACTTCTAATTCATATAAAAACACAAAAATTAATCATGAAATTAAGAAAAATATATCCCTTTCGATTAGGAATACTCTAAATTAAGAAAAAAATTAAATATGCTAGAGATCGTGCGTTTTAAATTTCGAACCAGTGAGCGAAATCTAAATATTTTACTGGAATAATTGAAACTGTCTGTAGGGTATTTATCTAAAGGATTGTACAACGAGAACACTCTTTGTATGGCAAAAATAAAACTCTCATGGGTTTTAGATTTTTTTCACTATTAGGAAGGTAAAAACCAAACTCGGACAAGAAAATAAAAAAAAATGTTATAGTAGTAACCAGACCCCTAAGATTGCTCGATAAACTCTCCTTGACTTTAGAAATTCTGAGTTTAGTTTTTTTATAGTGATTTGTAAAAAATAATTTCTGAGCTTCAAAGTGGCACAAAAAGTTGCTTCTCTTAAGCAGGCGATACTATTTTGGGAATAAATATTTAAGTACAATTTATGCATGGAATAAATCAATTTAAACTGTCTATAACAGCAACAGTTAAGTTGAAAAATGGTAACAAAAGATTTAAAGAATTTAATTTTTACAAAAGATTTAGTTTTAAATCATAAACGTTTAAAAATGACATCTAGTTCAGTTAATATATTAACCATAATAAAATGTTAAATTATAACGCTCATATGAATATGACGAGGAACATATTTGAATTTCGAAATGTACAGTATATGTTACTTCAAAATACATGATTTTTCACTTAGTAATTATTTATTTATTATTTATTTAGACCATGCACACTTAAAAATAAAGCAAAAATTTGTAAACTATAATATTTTAACACCGTAGATTTTGTTATCTTTAAAATAACAAAAAAATGATAGATGATGGATTTTTTTTGATTATATAAAAGAGGAAGTATTTTGTTAGTTTGTCCACTCAATATAAATGTTATGGTGAGTTACTCCCGAGTTAATTTTAAACATATTATGTATCCCAGCAGGTACTACAGTTGGTACACACAATATTTATGTCAGCATTATATACAGGGTGTCCCGTAACCCTGTAGACAAACGTATACCACGTTATTGCTCAGGTCAAGGCAGACATATTTCACTATATGAACATGCATTAAATGCATAGTTTCCCATCTGTTTGTATGTGTTTTTCATAACAAAATTGATATCTTCAAAATTAAAATAAGTAATTAAAATCTGTCTCAAATATTGATGATAACAAGGCCAGTTACTGAAAAACAATCGAGAAATTACCTTTAGTATTTTCAAAATGGCGGCCATCAAAACTTTTTAGCCTTAAAAACGTGCAATTTTTCTCAAGAATTACAAGAATAACACTTTTTATAGAACTTTATCATAAATCTATTACAACCAAAATTATTTAAATCGAATAATAAATAGCTGATTTAGAGTAGATTTACTGTGACAAGACATAACCCATATTAAGAGCAGCCGTTAATTCAGTGTTTATATTGTTGGCTATTCTCTGATATCCATATTTTGTAAGTGTAAATCTGCTCTAAATGTTATGTACCATTATTTAGTTTTACTTCATATAGTAAATATTTTCGCAACCCAGTTACTTGTTACTGGTTTGTATAAGTTACATCCGATGTTCTTGGAACTAAATTTTCTTGGCGGATTGATAACCTAATTGGTACGCGTATTAATTTTTCTCTCGGAAACTTTGTAGCTGGCGAACCTCACTACCGAAAGAACACCTCGCGCGCTTTGTCCGTAAGTAAAAATTTATATTTTCGTATCATAAATTAGCCCTTTCATGCGAGACATCTAATTTTAATGTAATGTAAAGTAAAAATTATAACTTGTAAAGTAACTTACCTTGAATGTGTTTTATTTGCCATATTTTATATTTTTTGTGATTATAAGTTGTCTCGATAAATAATGGCTAATACCGTCGCGATTTTGTTTTAGGCGAGTTGCAGTTCGCTCTTCGAGCTCACTTCTTGAGTTTAAGCCCAATTAATTCATGTTTTTCAGACTTCCATTCTATTAATCTTCCCCTTTTCCGACTACAGCTGCGTTGTCGAGCCAAGAATGCTGACGCCCGCGTTTGTGACACAAGTTCATCGTAAAGGGAAATTGTTTTTAAAGTTTTAATAATTATTAATTTCGAAGGTACAATCCATAGAACATTGGAAATATTTAGGCCCATCCCATGGTATCATATTTTAGTTCATTCATAATCTATTTGGCAGCAATGTGGCAATACTTTATTTTATTTTACCAACTATAAGTGGTGCTTTTATGTTTATTTTACAATATTAAAAATATACGTAAACTTCGAACTTCGAGTATTCATTAACTCAGCGGTATTCAACCCCATGTGTATTGTCCATTCGGTACAGTTAGATTACAATCTACAATCTTATACACAGGCGGTATAGTTAGGCTACTGCGGTGATATTTACCATCCATACAGATCCAGTGTGACAAGCAGCTGTAGGCTAAACTGGAGGAGTATCAGTGTAGTCAACGCCGTCATTGATAAGGATGCCTAGTTCCTGAAGATGTCTGAAGGTGGCTTTAGCTTCGTATACAGATTCAAAGGTAGCAGCATTCTGTAAACTTTCCGCTCTCACGGTAATGGTTGAAATACCTGGGCCCTTAACTGGTAAAAAAACGATAAAAACATTCTTAAAATCAGAAAAGCATTTGAAATATATTGGAGGAGTAATAAATAAATGTAAATTGCGTTGAAATGCAAGTCATAATATAAAACTCTCGCATAAAAAGTCTTATGCAATATATACTTGTATTTATAGTATTTGCAATATAGTTTGTTCCCTTGAAGAAAGGTTCACTTTTATACCTTTCAGTGAAACCTGCAATGTTTACAACAAAACAAACATGTCATCTTATTTTGCGCAACCCTATGGATGTCTTGGAGCGGCACATCACTAACCGTAAATGTCGAGATATTGGGGCGCAAGGGTAGATCGATCTGTCTAGTCTACTGGTAGGAGTGGGTGGAGCTCCCTTAGTGTTAAAGGCTGTTGCTAGTTTGGATATGAGACAATTCTGTCCCCTGCCCGCTTTGACTGTGAAAGCCTCCCCTTCTTCCAGGGATACATGACCCCACTATCTGATATCCATGATATATCTGTCCACTATCTCTCCTCTTGAAATCCAACAGGAGGAGGCCTCTATCCCAACCTCACCCAACCTGAATATCCAGAAGAAAGCGCAAAGCTCGTTTTAGGACTAAGTGCTATGACGGGTTTCTCAAATTCTTGTTATAAATGAACAAAGAGTATGTAATTTATCTAACAAAAGAGAAAAATGCATGAAAATTATTTGAAATAATAATTTGGACAACTTTAGTGTCATACCGATAAAACTTAGTAACATAAGGATGATAGAAAATATTAAATAATAGACCAAATCGTTGATAATTTTATGAATGGTATTAATCTTTGTATTAATGTAACAAAACTTACTCTAAATAGTCTCTCTAAGTAGGTTTAAGAAGTTATTGGGAATTAAAAAAATATACTTCATAATTATCATGTGGTATTTTTTTTAAACCGAACAATGTAACAATTATGATGACAACTATAGTAATTAATTCTCAACGGGGGATCCATGCAAGGTTGCAAAAGGTACTTTAATACCAGGTCACATCAAACTGTCGATCCTTTTAGATAAATGGAAACACATAAAATAACACTAAAAAGGATTATAGATATGCCATGGATTTAACATTTATATTCACCAAAAGTAAATGTAAGTTTTTTATGCCAACTGGACATCATTGCCTCATCTGAATTGGCATTCTACTAGAGAAAATGCTGTTATCCACGTTTGATTTTTACGAAACATTGTAATTAATTTGCAACACGCTCAGTGTAAGGAATCTAAGGAAAAATAATAATATCGAATATTATCTATTAATTTATTAGATATAATCCAAAATATCTGTTTTGGTTGTAAGTATAATTATTTTAAAGTTAATATTAAATAATATTAATGCCAAATTACCATTAGGGTAACAGTTATAGTATCCCAGCACCGGCACACTGATGTAGACGGGAAAGATCAGCCCAGTCATGTTGGTACCGTCAACTGAAAATCAACAATTGTATTAGGTTTTCTCCTTTTTTTGGCATTTTCTTGTGAAATTCTTGTTAACGATTAAAATAAGTTGGGTTTTGTGGAATTATTTAGCCGATATTTCCTAATGAAGGTAACCTAATAGGAACGAACTGTGACCTATGGACTTAAAATTGTGCAAGAAGCCTCACTTCTATATAGGCAACATCGAGCTTGGTGCAGGTCACTCCATGAGATTTTACCGAGCGTTAGCGAAAAATTTTACAATGCTCTAATGAGTGAAAACTACGATGGCAAAGCATATCGAAGATTGAATAAGTAAGTTTATAATTAAACTGGTACATTTGAAGTAAACAGGAATGTATGTCCATCCGCAGGAAATCTGTAAAACAAGTTATAGAGTTTGGCACGCAACCTCTCTACGAAGACTGTTTCGCCACAGACACTGGAACACTCAATACTTTTACATTGTAAGATCACGTCAATTCCTATACTGTAAGCTATTGGATATTAAAGTCTCTAAACTTACCATTAACATTAATGATTCCGCTATTTTCCAGCGTCAGCTGAGCAGAAGACATGAAGCCTTGCCTATAAAGGCAAAAATTAATCCATGATCAAAATTAGTACTGAAGTATTATTCTACTTACTAAAATTTCCGAATAAAACATTATATGTGTTACAATAGCTAAATCATAATCTTGTAAAGGGGAAAAGGTTTCAATTCACGATACAAGTAATACTCTTGGTTCTGATAAAACCAAGAGTATTATTTGGTTTTATCCACTTATATCCGTAGTATATCCATAGTGGCAAAGCTTTAAAATACAAACACGAGTACCATAAGAACACTTTTTCAAATAATAAATTGTGCACTAAACAGTTTAAACTTTTATGAGGGTGTCCTGTTTGATTTTAATATCTAGTTTACATATGCTGCTAAATGATTTTCTTTGCATCTTTTCACAACTCCAAATCAAAGAAAGGATTAAAATGATTTTTAATATAATTAAACTAGTATTCCAGTAAACTAATATACATTATATCAATAAAAATTTTGGAATAGGCACGTCTGAAAAGCTTAGGATATTAATAATTTTATTTAGACTTGAAATAAAATAAGTAAATGGAAATTCAGTAATTTTTCTGATATATAAATAACTACTAAAGCAATGTATTTTGTTTAGGGTTTTTAGTTAAGCAAATTGTTTAATTTAATTGTTATAGCAATACGAAGCCCCTAGCCCAGGTGGATGGGATATAATGTGACTGTGTAACATATTGAACTGAAATCACTATTAATTAAAACACTAGGAAATAAAACTGCAATTAAATTACTGTAATCAAAAAGGTTTGTATAAAATATTGGAATTCCGCGGATTTAATGTAACAGAGCAATAAATTATTTACTAATTAAATTTTCAAACTTACCCATTTTTGTACAAAACATAACTATTTGTGGTTCCATTTTTGAAGGTTTCTGAAAAGGAGCCGTTGAGTATGTCGGTTAAATGTTTGGAGACCCAGACGTCGATAAACCGACCTGTGAACTGACCAATCAATCATAACTCCTGATTCAGAATATTGTTAGTCACATTTCAAGGAAAATATTTGTAATTACGAGCCTATAGTTGAGAGCCAGTGAATAAAGGAGTTGCTTATATATTAGTTTATTTAATAATTTATGAACACAGTTCTGTAAAAGTGGATATACTATGGATATAATAAACTATCTTAGGCCCATAATCACTTCATTAGAACTATATGTCTTACTGGGAGAGACCACTGCCCGTTTTGCGTGACCAATCCGGCGCCCAAAGAACACCATAGACTGGCAATAATGTGACTCCGCTCATTGTGACAAGTCATTCACCACCGAGCGCTGTCCAGCTGTTTGCAGTAGGACTTATAGTTTCTATTAGTAGCACTTTTACTCTCTACGATACATTTGTAATTGATTATTCAGATAACTATCATAAAGTAAGTAAACCCTAGTTTTACACAATTAGTCAGTAACCAAACCTACATCGTGTACCGCATACCACAGGAAGCGTGTCCTCTGGTATCCTAGGAGACATTTTAAGCTTTAATAGTGAACTCAACCTTAAGTTTACGTCCTCCATCAACTTCCTATTCTTATAAACATGTAGATAACTAGGTTTATAAGATGTGTGGTAAACCAAATTCAGCACGATCATGTAGAACAACTACTGGTTCCTAATTTGATTTTTAACAAATTCAGAATTTAATTTAGATATTAAGTAATGTTAAGTTTTCATTTTAATTTATGTGTATTGTAGTTTTAACAAAAATTTGATTTTAAAAATATATTAAATTGATGAAAAGAATTATTTTCAAAATTATTAATAAAATATATATATATATATATATTTTTTTTAGGGCAAAAAAACCTGGGTTATCATTGCCCGATTAATAAAATATACTCTCACCATATTGAATCAAAAACGCTTTAAACTACTGTAAAATAACTGTCTAGCTATAATACCTATATGTATTTATTAAGCAGTTTTAAGAAAGGACGTGCAACGTTTATGCATAAAACGATGGAATTAGTATACAATAAGACATGTTTTAATGTGATTCAGGTTTTTCAATTACATTGCATCTTTCCATTGAATGTGTTAGTAAAAAGAACCAAAGAAACGTATTTTGTATTTTATTCCATCAATTAATGTCAACGTATAACGTTTTATATAAAGTTTTACCTCTTTTATTTAAAAATATCTTATTAAATTTGAAATATGATACAATATGTTCAAGCATAACAAAGATCTCTTTCCAAGAATTATTATTTGTGCAAACGTGCCATAATATGTTCTCAACACTTCTAAATCGTACAGTTAAAAATGTGATTCTGTCGAGTAGAAACGCAGAGTACTAGTATACTAACTAGGTGTTCCACTTCACAAGCTAGTATAAATAGTAACTCACTCAAGCGTTAAAATATAATTTATACTGCAGTAGAAATGCAACCATTATTGGCCATGTTAGCTAGCGATTTGTTTTTTAAAACTAATAAACTAAAGTTTGTTGCATTGACACAACACTACATAACTCCTATATATTTGCATTATAATAGTGTGCTGAATTAATAATTCCAATGAAGAATATTATTTTAATTAGTTCTTTGCACCTAAATTCAAATCAGTTTTTGGCTGAGTTTTAGCGAAGCCTATCAATGTACCCTAGTCAGGGGCCGAGACATACATGGGTTTGAGATAAGAGGTAGAAATTACTGGAAGACACAGAACGGTAGTTTATGAGCTCTTGGCTTCGCAGACAGGTGTTCAATTCAATAGATTGCTCGATATTCTAAGAAATACCCCTATGCTCAAGGCGTCAAAAATCGTCTGCAACGCTTTCTAGCGTCAAACACATTTTACAACATTTTATGGCTCTTAACCGGGAGACCGCCCAATTCTATGATTGACTCCAGCGCTGGAAATGGGTTGAAATTGACTCTGGACAAATTGGCTTATAGAGGAACAATTAGTTCGATGATGGAGTATGTCGCTCCATAGGATTTGGTTGTGCCTTAGCGAATAGTTTTACATTGGTCTTATGGTTAACCATAATGGCAATGAGAAAATAGAAGAATAAATAACATTGCAAACAAATTCAATACACTCATAAAGTATCTAACTACTGGCAGTTGTCCTTACGTCTCTAATTTTTCATTTTTTAAATACAGTTCAAGTTAAATACTTACAAAACGTATAATACATTTAACATATGATAAGTTAAATAAATAAAAATGAGACAAAACATACATTTCTACTTTAAATAAATGTAACTTGTACTTTTTTTTAGAAAATCTAATTTACTTTACAAGATCTCCTAATTTTTACCCTTTTTCCCAATTTCAATTAAAAGGTTTTGCAATCCATGATTTTTTCTGAAGAATTAGTTAAACATTAATAATATTATTATATATAATAATTGTAACGTAATATTATAACATATAATATTATAATATTATTTGTTTTATAACTAAATTTTTAGAGACGGTTATAAGTGCATTATAAGAGGTCTTGAAATTGCCCATAGTTCAGATAATGTTATCTTAAAAAGCCCTTTCTTTATTTGTATTATGAAGTTCAAACTTAAGCAATTATTAAACATTTACATATTTCAAGGAGTTTGGAATGATGTGCGTTGACAGTGGGACGGTGATATCTTCAGTACAGGCAGCCTCCACTTGGCCTTGACAGAAGAGATAGATGAAAGCAGTGGAAACTGGAATCTTCGAGAAGAACATACTCGTCGCGTGGGTCATGGTGTATATAGGTACCTTCCTGCCTTCACCAGGCAAATACCTTTCAATATCCTGCAATCAGGCAAGTTATCAGAATGAAATATACCATAATATATATATATATATATATATATATATATATATAAATATATATATATATATATATATATATAAATATATATATATATTGTAAAGATTAGAGGTATCACAGACATATCGTATCATATAACAAACTGTTATATATTCCATTACAGTAATTAAGTTGTTTATATAACCTGAACCTAAGGGGTCAGGTTCTTAGAAACGCATAATTTTAATTTATGTACGTTACTTCATAACGAAGGGAACAGGAAATTTTAATTTAATAAATCTTCTTAATTAGGATAAAACTGAAATTCTTATTAATTTCAATGCTACTACTTGTATACATCATCACTAATAGTGCGAACCTAGTATTATTTTACGATGAAAGTCAATAACATTGGTGGTAAAATATATTATGAAGAATAATGACACCATCAGAATTATTTTCGAGTTAATTGTCGTATAATATGCTTAGTAAAACAGTTAATGAGACAACAAATGTAATAAATTATTAAATTATACAAAAAAGTCTTATGTCTGCTTTTTTTAGATGGGTGGTTTCATGGTTTTAAGTTAATATTAGTTTGTTATGAACACGAAATTGCAATAAAGTATCCCGTAAGTTTCGAATAGTTTATGAAAAACACTTTTCTTCCTATAAAATCATCCTGAGAAAATATTAAACCAAAATCATGTTTTATTTGTTGTATTTCACTACTAATTATAAATACAGGTACCTGAGCACACATAGCAAAATCCCTACAGTTCTTCCTGGGCAAAGTATAAAAATACAGAGTTTGTCTCAAATTTTTAACATATTGAACCATGTAACCGTAACCGAATGAAATGAGTTAATAGTATATTTGTATAGAAAGTATTTTGATTTAATCTTTACACCTTATAATGGACCATTACAACTGAGTAAATTTTCTAAAACAAGATTAAAACTATATTTTTTGTGTTTGTGTTGAAAATTAGGTTTTAAACAGACCACGAGTATTTCTTTGTCCTTTATTGTATTGTTTTTGACACACGTTTTTTTATTATCTATCGTACTGATATACAGCTTGAGAAGGATATAGAGAAGGATACCGCTGATACACGAGTAGTTCAAGACGCTGATTGGGACCGGAAGCTGTCAGATCTAACCCCGTCTGTCTGTAAGCCTCTTCCTGTTCCGTACCGATGTAAATTACACACAGAATACATTATTTATTGGTGTTCTTTTAAGAGTTATTCAGTTTTAGTTAGATTTATGTATGTATGCAGGTATAATACATATTGAAGAAGTCTTATAAATTTCTGTTTTTGCGTTGGAAGAAAATATATCAGAATTAGTTTCCTGTGTTGAAATTGTAGTTGGCATCCGGAAAGTATGTTCCATTTGGCTGGAATTAACTTGTAATGAAGAGGAAATCCGTACATATTTGTATTCGATTATAGTACACAGAGTCAGTAGTTAACAATTTGACTTCTACGTTATAAAATATGTATTTGTATAGTAGTAAAGGATGCATACATGAATGGAATAATAAAAACGGGCTTATTTATTTACATACAATACTTTTAAGTTATTCTGGTTAATTAATCATTCCAAAGTTTTAAATCTTTAACGGATTATTTATTAAAATTTAAACAATAATAAATGGTTTATTATATTATAAATACTCGTATCATGGCCGCGTGGGGTAAATGCTAGCAAATATCAGTAATACAGGCACTGCAGAGGCGGGTATGGAATGATTGTACTGCAAGCGCCATTAGCAGATCAATTCATAATGAAACGGGCTAGTAGATGATTAGTTAATGGTTTGATATCTGTTGCTCAGCTGACCAGAGCACCGCCGTTATAGCATGATTTGTATTTATACTACAAGAGAGAAGCAATACAGGCACTACAAGGGCGGGTATGGAATGATTGTACTGCAAGCGCCATTAGCAGATCAATTCATAATGAAACGGTCTAGTAGATGATTAGTTAATCGATTGATGTCTGTTGCTCAGCTGACCAGAGCACTGTCGTTATAGCATGATTTGTATATTTATACTACAAGAGAGAAGCAATACAGGCACTACAAGGGTGGGTATGGAATGATTGTACTGCAAGCGCCATTAGCAGATCAATTCATAATGAAACGGTCTAGTAGATGATTAGTTAATCGATTGATGTCTGTTGCTCAGCTGACCAGAGCACTGTCGTTATAGCATGATTTGTATTAACGCTACAAGAGAGAAGCAATACAGGCACTGCAAGGGCGGGTGTGGAATGATTGTACTGCAAGCGCCATTAGCAGATCAATTCATAATGAAAATACCTAGTAGATGATTAGTTAATGGATTGATATGTGTTGCTCAGCTGACCAGAGCACCGCCGTTATAGCATGATTTGTATTAGCAGATATGGAATGATTGTACGAGTATTGTAAGCGCCATTAGCAGATCAATTCATAATGAAACGGCCTAGTAGATCATTGGTTAATGGATTGATGTCTTTCGCTCAGCTGACCAGAGCACCGCCGTTATAGCATGATTTGTATTACCGCTACAAGAGAGAAGCAATACAGGCACTGCAAGGGCGGGTATGGAATGATTGGACTTCAAGCGACATTAGCAGATAAATTCGTAATGAAACGTAAAAGTAGATGATTGGTTAATGGAATGATGTCTGTAGCTCATCTCACCAGAACTCCGCGGCAATAGCATGATTTGTATTAGCGCTACATGAGAGAAGCAATACAGGCACTGCAGAGACCGGTATGGAATGATTGTACTGCAAGCGCCATTAGCAGATCAATTCGTAATGAAACGGCCTAGTAGATGATTGGTTAATGGATTGATGTCTGTTGCTCAGCTGACCAGAGCACTGCCGCAATCCCATGATTTATATTAGCGCTGCCAGAGAGAAGCAATACTGGCATGATAGGACTACAATGGACATCGGTAGACCAGCAATCTGTAATGGAATGGCTCAAGAGACTGGATAATGGATTGGCAGCGTTGACGTCAAATGTGATTTTCAAATGGACGGACAGTTGAGCCTCACAGCCACACAAATATGACAAAAGAAAGCAATACTTGAGTAAGTGTGGGATCGTACTGTCTTGGCTATACTGTCAGTAAAGTTAAGGAAAAATTGTATAATTTGTAAGAATGATATTTTTAATTAGTAGTAAATTTTATTAAAACAAATAAATGGTTGTTTGGACAAGGCTCTTCAAAACTTCCAACAAATAGAATTTAAAAAGTATTGTTTTAATAATAATATTTTTCTAATTGCTCCAAGAATTCAGCAATATTTTAGTACTGTATTTTGTTTATATATATATATATATAATACGAATATATTAATCATATTGTTAAATGTGCAAATTAACAACTATGTTCGATAAATCCCCAGTTAAGACAAACATAATTATAGCAGTGAAAATATAATTCATGTAAACCGTAGCTACTCATACACGCACAAAATCTAAAATAAGCACGTACTTCTATTTAAAATGGTTCAACCCTACTACACGTATCTTACCTCCCAGATTTAATACAAATTTATCTTCCTGTATGTAACATATAGTGCCTTGACAAAGCATGGAGCCACGTCCATTTCTTATGATTGGATATGGATTACAGAAATTAACATGTAGTTTACGGTTATAGTATGTTTCCATCTGTCTTTCGACGAGTAATGTAAATTATTTTTACACATAGGTGAGACGGATCAAAAAGATTTCACAAAAAATACTTATTGGCTGTCTATAATGTTTGATAATTTTAAGACATATTGCTTTCTAACTAAAAGTTCCAACTCGAAAGGATCAGCCTATCAAAAGTTATGACTACCTAAAAGTTGTTATCAGTATAAGATTGCATTTCTATAGTACACTCGTACACGTAACATTAATACCTACCCTGTCAGATGTTTTCATCTCTCTTGTTAATGGATGATAGGTTTATAAGTTCATTGTGGTTACCGGAGACCCTTCATTATTAAATGTTGATTGAAGCATTCCATGCCACACGACGAAATACATAGTTACAATCAATATTGTTGTAAACCAATTTCTATGACATAATCACGATATGTAGATGCCAAAATTCGTGGCGTACTCGTAACACCTTACTATCACTAATACACAGGTCTTAACAATTTCGGCTATATTTAACTATATTTAACTTTGACATCCCTCTTCAGCTACGAACAACTGCTGTTTTACAGTTGAATCAAAATAAATCCATCACCACCGAGTCGTACCTTAGCTCTAAATGTGATGCATTTTTCCAGATCTTTACATGTGCAGTCTTAGATACTTGGTATCCAGCGTTGCACTAATCGTCTAAATACCCCCTTCTCTATAAAGTATGTATTCTTGTAGGAAGGAAGTTGATTTGATCATGATACCACTGAGAATAATACCCACCTTGGATTTCAAGAAGAACAGATCTATGTAGGCTGTAAAGGTGCTAATAATTCGGTTTTCCCGAGTTCATGTTTGACCGTTAAAGTGCTCCGATGTACTCTTTCCACCTGGTTCTTATTAAATCGCAGCTTACATAGTACTTACAATAAAGTTTCATGATTCAAAAAACCGAAAACCTATTTGAAACTTAAAACCCATTTACACTGGTTTGAAGTTTTCAAGCATCAACTTTATGCTGGTGCAAACCAGAGAGCAGATGCTTACACTATCATCGCACACGGAAGCGTTTGCTAAATTAGACTCATTTATTTCAGTAGGTCGTATTTCCAATATCAAAGAAAAACAAACAGAACTGTTCTTCAATGTAACCTTTTCAACGTTATTTTCCAATAATAAAGGTATGTGTAACGTGTCTATAGTTAGGTTATCTTCTATAAACCAATTACAATTATATTTTTGTTTTAGTATAAGAGCGATCAATTGTGTTCTGAACTAATAACCCTTTATTTTTAGAATGCACAAGTTCCAATGGAATTCAATAATTAAACTCAGAATAAAATAATAGTAATTTTAATAAAATTTAAAATCAATAATACAGCAACGCCAAGCTATCTTTTTTACTTTGAATTTATTCTCAATTATTTCATATTTTTAACCCATCAAATGTTCACAAGTTCAGTCTTAAAACTAACAATCAATCAATCATTCAATAATTGTGTCCTTCAAGTTCTCAGTGCTAATGTTTTCAACACAAACTCAAAATAAAAATCTTCATTAAACTTCAAAATAAAATAATCTTCTTCAAATGTAAAATGAAACAAATAATAAAATAAGACTTCTTCTCAAAATAAAAATAAAAAAAAATTAAGGTAATATTAATATTTAATATATGAACAAAGACAATGTCCAACCAGTTAAACTCAAAATTGTATCAATTTCAATCTACTTATTTTCTGTAAATTTCCAATTTACAAATTATTGAATTATCCAGAATTGTCCGCTTGGCTTTGAATGTTAAATTTAGCAACTTCTTAAAATGTATATAGAATCTCAGAACATTAAATAAATTTTCTTTTTTAGTAGGCTATTCCTGATTAAACCAAATTGAACAGTAATTTTTTTATTTCAATATTAAATTCTAACTTTCACAGTACCTCACACATCTGCTGAAGACTTCACCAAGTAACCAAAATGACTATTATAGATTAATTAATTTGAACTTGAGACTTTAAATTTTGAAAAGAAATTTTAATCTTTAACTCAACCTCCTTCCCGAAAATCAATACGGCAAGAGTAGGCTATCACTTTACACGACTTCTCTCTCTGAGCACACAGCAAAGAATCTCCTGAAAACGTGGTTGAATCCACCGGAAGGATCTAGAAGTCCCTCCCACCATCTAATCAACCTAACCTTGGCCAATCAAATTTGAGCAAACACAATGTCTGAATTGGATGGTACCTATCCAACCAAGACCTGTAACCTATGCTCAATACCTAGATTAAAGGAAGCTTCTAGCATTCCTCGAACCCGAATCGACAAGAACTTCAGCAATGCTGGAAGGATCACAATCTTACAATTCAATTATTATATAAGTTTACAATTCTCTTAATTAAAATATAAAGATTCCTATAAATAATTAAATAATATAGGAAGCATCCTATAGTAAGGTAAAATTTGTAAAACATATACAGGCATTTCAACTGCTCTGAAGTTTCAGGGGAACATTCGGCATCAGATCAAGCTATATGTCAATGTCATTATCCCTTCCATCAATCTGGACTTGGAAATGAAGTCCACGCCTAGATAACGGTGTTTCTCAGTATTATATATTGAATAAACAGATAAGTTTCATAGGAACATCATTATTCAACCAAGAAAAACGCCAAAGTCTTTATTCCATCCATCAATATTGGCGCGTCTTTGAAGTCCTTATCGAGGTGACGTCATCACTTAAAACCAGCTGTCTGTTGAGTAAACTATAATTTTTTGATAGCGAACGTAGAGTCTGTAATCAAACCCTGTAAAGACGCAGTCCTCTCTGTCTGATCCGGTGTTCACTAAAGATGACCCCATTTTGCTTCTGTGCACAGGAGAAGGATTTTAGTGAAAGCCAAATCATTTCAACTGGCTTGTTCTTAATTTCAAAGTCTTAATAGTGGGACACAACCTTCAGAACAATATCCACTACAAGGCTAAACGGAATTAGTGACAATGGCTCAAAATAAATTGTATAATTTATAAACCATCATCTATAATTAATTTATCCATGAGACGGATAAGGTAAAAAAGAGTCCACACAGATTCAAATTCTCAGACATTAATTTGTAGTACTAATTAGTACTGCGCATACCATTTCTACAACAAATACAACAAATGGAAATACACTTTACACAATCCGCCATCTCTATAGAAAATTGCATTATTAATTTAACTATCAAGAAATTTGTTTTAAATTTAGTATTTAAAAACTTTGATGCCCATAAAGTAATCTAATTCCACTATCATACCCATTGTTATTTATTTTGATGTGAAATATTAATGTAATTGTAATATTGTGTAATTGATTCAAAGTAATATTAATGGCAGATATGGTTAAGACCTGACTGCGCAGACACCCTACTCCGCCTAAGCACAATGAGAGTAGATAGTCCCACTCAGTACAGACAAACAGTGAAGGTGTTAAATATCTAAACGTATTAATCGGCAGATATATGATAAAGGATTCCTCGTGTAATAGTTTGGAAACCTCTATGAGATATATATTAAATACAAAAAACTTGTTTAAACACAAAACTATGGATGCCATGGTTTCCAGCACGTTATACCGGTACGGGCATAAAAGATTTATATATCACTCTTCCGCAACAACAAGAAAAATAAGAATTGGGCAAGCGTTTATAAATAACACAAATCTTACACTATTAAACCTAAATATCAAAACTACAATAATAAGGACATCTGGAATGTTCTTTTAAAACTCTGTAACTCGTTCACTTAACTATAACACATTGCATATGCAAGTAAGATCCCCCCTCCCTTCCTCTCCACCTGTAACATAATCACTCCACAACTGCAGTCCCGCCTCTGATGCAAATGCAATCTTTACCTCTTTACTCAAGCGGTCGCAATTCCATTCTGATGCGTTTAACTTAATCTAACTTTGTCTTAAAACCAGCCATCAACATCCTCCCTAAGAGCATTTCCATTCAACTACTTAGTGGCAAAACGTAACAATGTTTCGGTAGGTGCGTAGAAAATTCTAAACCGTTTACTTAAATTTAAAGTTACTTAAGATCTGTCAGACGCCTTCAAATATTTTGATGAGCAGTGGGAATAAAACTAATGAGCTATGTGGTATTTACATATTTTATCTCAGATAGAAAAAACATAAATACCATTATTTTATTGCTCTTTAAATGAAAATCATTATCAGGAATTCTTCTTGCCTTCAAATTGATTAGGATTAAAATAGAGTAAAATGTATCTAATTAAATTAAGACGTTAGAAAGGTTTGATAAATTCAGCAATACCAAATATGTATTTTACAACCTTCGTAACCTTATGAACTTGGTCAAATGCTTCCCTTGATCAACTTCTCGCGATAAACTTACGTCCGGCAATGTTATTAACATATTAATAAAATCCTGGTCATTAACCGTCTCCATATGGTAAAATTTATCTTCAACAAACCCAATAGTCCCTGTTTTATTTATGGTCAGTTGCTTAAATTATACCCTTGAAAAGTTGCAATCCATATTGATCCAGAGGTAACTTATCTCCATTCACAACTGAATCCCTGAACGTTTTGATGTACTGGTCAACGCATAACGAACTACAATTCCCAATCCAGTAAACTTCTCCCATTTTCAACTTAATCTCCTGTGAAACTAAATTTAATCCCTTCTGTTTAACTGACCCAAGGTAAATGTAACAGCGGCCAAGTTAATCACCAAATTCCAAATCAACAAAATGGTGACTAAACCTCAACAATCATTACATCATTACATTACACATTAAAAACACCTAATAATTTAAATTTACTTTTAAACTTGATTTCCTAAAATCAATTTCCTGTTACAGGTAACACTAGTTTTAGTTCATCGAAATAAATAATTTAAATGTGTTTTTTAAGTAAAAACACAATTTTCGTAGAACTAATGTTTAATCTCACAGTTAAATAAGAGCAAAAGTGATATTTCTGACTGATATGATAGGTCTTCAAGTACTTTAAATAACACACCAATACGCTAAGAAAAACAATTGAGCATTAATTATACACATATTTTAAAATCCCTCCTATTCGTTATTCCTTTTTTTATAATCTCAAACTCAGAGCTGTTAATTAAAGTAAGAAGGATAAAAACAACAGGATTCAAAAACTGCTTTTGAAATGAAGTTATGCGAACACCACCACTATTCTGTACCATATTGTGAAGTTTTATAATATAAATAAATACAAGTATAAATAACAGAACAAGCAAGTAACCTCTAAAGCAAGGGTTCTCAACCGTTTTGAACCTGCGACCTCTTTTTTGTGTCCGGAATTTTGGTGACCAAAACTGTAATTATTGGAAAGGGGGACGAGACGTTTAACACGATTAAATAAATAGGGCTCGTATCCTGTAAAATGCTGTGGTTTTATTTTATGTAATCTCTCATTAAATATCTTATAAAAACTAAACTTATTCTCCAACTAATAAAAGTATGACAATAACACCGATAGTACGTAACTTGAAAACCATTAAAAATAAAATATTTTTGATCGCGTTATAAAGCCTTGCGGAAGAGCTCAATCAGTCTGTGAGTTGGCCTGTGAGATTTTATGAACTAACTCAGTCCGCCATGAATTGGTCTTCAGTCCGACCGATATACATGTAAGTTTCTTACTCATCACAGTTTATTTGCTGTTTCAAGTTAGTGCAAAGTTGTAATAGATAACGTTTTAAAACGAAGTGCTTCCGTGGGTAACCAGGTAGATCAAACTAAAAAAAAACAAGTCTTATTTAAGCTTAGGTTCACGTCTCTCTTGTAATAAGCCAAGTGTCTCGTGTGTGACAAAAGAATAAAAAAAACCATGGGAAATGTTACGTCATCTAGAAACCAAACATCATGAAATTAAGGATAAAAATGTAAGTTTTTTTAAACCAAAAATGTCAGGCTTTGAATAATGGAAAAGGAAATATTACTAATATGAGTAATACTAATCAAAATGTTCATAATGCTTCATATGATGTACTGTAGCATTAAAAATTGCCCAAAACGCCAAACCACGTACAATTTCAGAAAAATTTGTACTTCCTTCTACTATTGACATAGTTTCACAGGTGATATGTCTCCAAGAAGCTTTAAAGTTAAAAACATACACCACAGTGAAATGACTCGTTAACACGAAGAATTTCGGTATGGTTGAACACGTTAAGGATCAATTAAGAGATCAATAAAAAAGTGAGTTTCTTCAATACAAATTGACCAATCGGCTGACGTTGGCAGTTATTCTCAAATGTTGTCTTTCAGATATGAAACAGGTGAAGTAATCGATTCTATTTTGTAAAAATCCCTTATCAGGCGACAAGAGAATGAATCTGATCATAAAAGTTACGAAGCCCTTTAAATCATCAACCAGGGAAAAAGTGTTTCAATATACAGTGATGTTGCTGCTGCTATCACTGGCAAAAGACATTGGACTGATTTCAAGATTGAAAACTATCATGCCTAATGCTAAATGGGATCACTGATTTAACATAGGCAAGTTCTAGCATAAAAATAAATGCCAATCAAACTTCGTCAAGGTCTGGATGGTGCTGTGAAAAGTGTTAGTTTTGTTTAAGGTCGGTCATTGCAAAAACGTATTTTTTTCCGCTCATTTTTGTGAAAAATGAGCTTTTAACATAAAAATGTTTGATTTACAAACAATTACGTTGGCTTCCCGAGAAGACGTGTTGAACAGACTGTTTTAGTTAAGATCAGAAATGTTGGTCTTCTTCGGGGTGCTAATCACCTAGCTTGCAGAACATTTTGTTCATAACGAGTTGTTAATCCAACTTTCGTACTAGGCAATGAACATTGAATTGCAAGGTCTAGATAAAACAGTTTTATTTGCACATGGCAAAGCAAATTGATTTTCAAAAAAATACAGAGAAAATAGCTGGGTCAAACGAGTAAAGGGTAAGAATTCTGTTAACTTTCTTTGTTTCTTCAATAAAATATATATATTATATTATGCTTATAATAAAACTTGTTTTAGAGTAAAAGATGAACTGCTTGACTTAAATTTTTCGCTGATTGTGTCTGGTGGTGTCCAGGTTGCATATCTGGGAGCTTTCAAAATACAATTTTGGACTATATTCCAAATGAGTTTTACACTGGGTTTTATATCCATTCCAAGAAAAGATGGTGGGAAAAGAAGACGTTAGTTTGCTTGAGAAACCGATAGAATTGTTAACAGACGAATAAAAAAAACTGTTGTAAGAGAGGGATTATGTGGATAGATTTTGGATAGGTATAAAAACGAGTATCCGGATTTGGGTCTCAAGCTATAAAACTAGTTATTTCATTTGAAAACATCAAACCTATGTGAATTTGGTTTTCTAGAATGGTAACGATTAAAACAAAAAGAAACAGGTCATCGGTGGAAAACGGTATAACGATGTGCATAAAAAATGTTCAGCCAGACATTTTAAAGATATTAAAGGCATGCAAGTTTAGGGTTCACGTTAAAAGTAGGCCTATCCAACCTTTTGTGAAAACTAAAGTTTAATGTTTAAACATTAATTTTAAAACATAATTTTCATTTACTTTATTATTATAAAATCAAAGTAATGTATTTATTTTTTACAGCAATTACGTGTCTTAAATTGTATTTATTTGTTAAGGAATGAACAGCTCAGAATGAGAGTAGCCTTTTGTCGAATTTGATCTAGGACATTTTTAAATACTTTTTACATCCTGACAAACTGATATGTAATTTTTACTTTTATTGCTAAGTACACTTGGAATATTTTGGTTTGTTTCTTATTATAAAATCTATGAATGCTATTCTAGTACCTAACTAAAATTTATTTTTGTTTTTAGCTATGAACGAAGAACTTGAGGACTTGAGAACCAAAATATACTTAATTTTATTGTATTTAGTCACTCATGAGTAAGTAGTTTGTTTTGTAACGTATTAAATACAGTTAACTGTTACCAAGGATATGTTAGCTTACTTTGTAATCTTAAAAATAAATTAGCCTACTGTTTTATAGAATTCAACAGCATATTTAATTTTGATTACCATTTGAATTTGTCATGTAGTTCAATATTGCGCTTTTAAGATGAAATCATGCGGTTGGTCTGGAATCTAACTAGCTCAGTGTTTTGAAAAGGGGAAAGGCTCGTTGGACGTGTCAATGCAGCAGTCATGCCGGAAGAAGAGCAGGTCGGCGACAAGACGACGCCAACACCGCAAGCACGATCCAGAACCAATGGACTAGCGCTTGCTTTTCCAGTGCTTTTATCTCCCATCTAAAGGTTTATTGATTCAGTTTTAGAAACATTTAGTATAATAAATTCAAAATAACTGTAACTGAGAAACCGTTACACTTACATACATATTATCTTACGAAATTTGGACCTGATTGTTATGGAAAAAGTAGCTTTTATTCCTTCGTCGGTTACCCTTCCACAACCCCTGACGTGACCATTCACGAACCCCTGGGAATCGCGACCCTCAGGTTGAGAACCCCTGCTCTAAAGTTAGCAACTGTCTATATAATAAAAAGTTCGAAACATTAAATATATGATTGTAAACTTGGATTTTGTATGATTGAAAATGCCCAGATTGGCGCTGTTAGTAAGCCAAGATTAGAAACATAAATGGAAGAACCTCTGGGTCACTTTCTGGACATTTCATAGACGAGATAGCATTAGTTCGGTTTGATCCACGCTGTTCCTTTTACTGAGACTGCGTGACTCAAGAGTACAACACTTCATACTCCAAATTTGCACTTATCCTTTTAAGTGATACAGTTTTCTTCTAACTTTTAAAACTTTTCTTTCGTCGTATCCTGGTTCTAATCATCCCAAAAATCAAAATACTACCATTCTGGTTACCACTGTAGAGGCTAATGGAGTCGGAGTGGTAAATCAGAAATATAATGTTTACCACTTAACCGATACCGGAACACTTTCAATAACATTTGAAAGGGTGAATTCTTGGAAAAGCATTTTCTGTAGGGTGTGATGTAGATAGTGAGTTCATAGCAATCTATGTCGGTGCATAAATCTGATGAACAAATTTCCTCCTTCCAATTTTTCCAAAGTCTACTTAATCAAGGAAAGTTGGAAAAAACTCTCTTTTAAATTGTTGATTAAGTTTTGTGTAACTGCCACAAAGCCAGACCCCCATTTCTAGAAATAACTACATTGAGTTATATAGCACACAAACATTGTTAATTGAAAGAGCCTGTTAAATGTAAACAATTTTAAATATAAGACAGCACAACAACATAATTATAAATTACGTAACTATTATTTTGTTTCAGTTGTTTACACTTATAGTCTTAAAGCATATGGTAAGCTTGATAGTAAGAATACTTCTTATTTCAACATTTTCTGCAAGTCTGTTGAGCATAGAGTAAGAAAATATCCAGATAATAAAATTAGAAACTATATTACAAATATAGTTTATACTTACATTTAAGCAAATGTGCAATCTGTGGTCAGTACTGCAATACAAATATAAAAAAGAAAGTTTATATCTAACTTATAAATTAAGTTTAAAGACCCATTATGTTATAAAACCCATATACATTTTCTTTTGACAGAAGTAGACTTATCATACCTGTGTATTTATATATATTTACGCTTTATGCTATTATGCATATAGGATTCACAGACTATAAAAGTACTGCAGGTCGAAACTGAGATTATAAGTGTACTTAAGATATCTGTTTCAAGTATTTTGACAGAAGTAGGCTTCCCATACCTGTGTATTTATACATATTTACGCTTTATGCTATTATGCATATAGGATTCACAGATTATAATAGTACTGCAGGTCGAAACTGAGATTATAAGTGTACTTAAGATATCTGTTTCAAGTCTTTTGATAGAATTAGGGGTTTTAAATTTTGTTATGTCTTATATATATATTCTTGATCAGGGCAACAAAGCAAACTTAATTGTGGCACCAGAAATATTTTCGACTGATGAATTACAATGGCTTAAAGTTGGCGCTTTTGGTCATAAACTGAAGTAGCCTTCTCAGAACTGTGTATGTATAAATATTTTCTAGTTCGGGGATAAAAACTCTGCCCCAAGAAAATATAATTCATTCGAACTAGAAGTAATGCACGGGCAAAGATGACGGAACTATTAATTGCGGTACAGGACAAATTTAACATTAGCGTCGGCAATATAGTTTATTTGAACCAGAAGCACTCATACAGGTGCAAAGATTATGAAATTGAGGACGAAGCCCCTAGTTCAGTGTGTATGTATATTTTTTTTTCTCGGAGATATGGTCGTAGATTCTCCAGGAAATTCCGTCATTAAGGCAGATTTTTATGACATCTACCTTAAAAACTCTTATTCCTTAACAAAATTTATCTTATTCACTTATTTTTATTGCAATTACCGATTTAATTTGCCCTATAATGCATAATAAATTATACATAACCATTCCTTTTCCAAACCTTGAATGTCCCATTATCTTTTAATTTTCAGGTATAGAAAAAAAGAATAGAAGTTGTTTATAATTACGTAATATATGTAAAATTTTACCCGTTTGGGTCTGTGTTAGGAATTAGTAGAATTAAAATCTTTGCTTGAATGTGAATGACCGTCATCTTGATACTGTTCATTGGTTAAGACTGAAAAACGAACTCATTCAAGGTATGTGCAAGTACTGCATTTGCACTAATTTAATTCTGGATATAAAAAATTACAGCAATTATCCTGTTCTAAACGTCACGTTATATTGCATTAGTATATGTAACATACAATAATATAAATACATTTCGGATTATGGTGCTTTTGGGTGCTGGATGATGTATATAAATACACAAGTCCGAAGAAAATACCAAATATCTCCTTGAAATTCTGTCTTGAGGATGATTAAAATAGGCATATTTTTAATGAAATCTACCTACAATGCACCTGTCTTATTCCTTGACCAAAAATAAGGCGTTTTAACATTGTACTTGGAGCTGATACCAAGACGGCTGCCAGTATAGTTGACACTTAATGGTTTGGACTGGAAAATCGTAAGATTTGTGAGTACTGATGGTTTTAATATTTATGCTAAACTTAACCAAAATTTACGAAACAGAACAATAAACTTGTATCAGCTTCCTTTGAGAAAATGTCAATATATACAGAATTGTCAAAATAAATATTATAATAACTTTTATTAATTGCTTGAAAAGAAAGTATCTTAATTCTTCGTCGAATAATTTATTTTGTAATGTGATTTAAAGTCAACTTAGTAAGTGCCGAACTTTCTCAGACCAGTCCATTGGATTAAATATATGCCCGTATTATCGGAGCAATTACAACACGTGCCTCAAAGTTGAGGCAGTTGATGGTGTGGGGGGGATGTTAGACAAACCGAGGGGCTGTCACAGAACTGTTTACAGCACTGTGGGGTTGGTTGTAGCTATAAATTGTGACAGGAAGGATGTAAGTCTCCTGTCCCTGCTACAAAGGGGGTTAGCTAAATTACTGATGTCATCTCAGCAGTTTTGATACGTATCAATGGTGAAACTTCTTACGGTAGAACGTTTTGCAAGCTTAAAACAGAGCTCAGACAATTGAGACCTTTTCATTTTACTGATCACATCATCGCAAAGTGTTTTATATTTGAGTCAAAATTATTTGAATGTAACATAATCTTTAATCTTTTCCAATACAATTCATTGGTTTAGAAATTGTAAAATAATAAAGAAATAACAATAACCTCGGCACCAATACATATACTTATACGTATATTCTCAAATTAAATAATTTATTACTACTAAGAACACATATTACATTTAAAATATAAAATCGGTTGTTGGAAGATTTTAGAATCAATAAAAATAAATCACTTCATTTTACAAAATTTAAATTAACCCTTTGCGAAACCAGCAGTGCATTCTTCTTGCAGTTTACCTCAACGTTATGTATGTAACGCTTTATGAAAGTGATGTATTTTCTACATATAAAACACTTGAAATTATACCATTAATAGAAATGACATTAGTCAATAATTTTATATCTACGAGTATATAGGTTATGTAATAACAATATTATATATATATATATATATCTGTGTGTGTGTGTGTGTGTGTGTGTGTGTGTGTGTGTGTGTGTGTGTGTGTGTGTGTGTGTGTGTGTGTGTGTGTGTGTGTGTGTGTGTGTGTGTGTGTAGCTAATATTATTGTAGTTTCGAATGCACCTGCGAAAGATGAGTCGGTACTTCAAGTCTTTAGCTAGTTACACAGTTAACTTGTTTGGTTGGAAGTACCTAGAGCACAGGCTCGATTGATCGGGTATTTCTGGAAAGACTTGGATGTCCAGTGACAAGGTGGTCTAAATTATCAGACGACAGTGAAAAGAAAATATCAGCGACTGTCTTTCACAGTAGAGTTTGTCAGTAAAATCTTGGAAGTTGCACTGGAAGTCATATTATGTCTTATTTCATCAATTCAGATTTCAAAGTTACTAAATTTTTAGAAAATTTCAGACCCAGATGGAGGTTAAGCATTGATGATGCCATGAAGAGTACCTTGAATATTATAGCTGGAGAACATGAATATTTTTAAATTTTTAACCAGTTTTGTTTAAATCATCAATTAAATTAAAGACCCACTATTCCTTTTCACTATCATATGAAACAAATAGCACCTCATGCTTTAATTGCCAATTGCATTACAAATAGTAACAACTAACTTCTAAATCTACGTTGGCTATATACAATAAATGGCGTATTTAGATACCTATTAGTGAATTATGACCTTTTTGGCCCGTCCTGCCCGGTAAGATCATAGAAACGAATTAAACAAAGTTGCCTTGCTCATTATTTAAAATTAACGACCCCTCGGATTCAAAAAAATAAGGATGATTAAAACAAGCAAAGGTTTCGTGTTCAGATAAGTATAATAAAATTATGACCAAAGTTTGAACCCACGTAAAGGATACTTCAGTTTGTTATTCTTATCGCAGCAATACGCATTGCCATAGCTAAGATATTATTTCGAAGGTAACCTTAATATATCACAAATCTTTAACCCTTAAAAACAAGGAACGTGCTCCCTCAATGATATTGCGTTTTTGGGTTCATATGAAATATTTTAAAGAAGGAATACGGTTGTAATAACTATTAGATACAACGTGCATTAAATTTTCTGTACTATTTAACGTAGTGTATCACTTTTAATTTAGCAGAAACTACATGTGTAATAATTTTGCCTACGGTGAAGATTAGTGCAAATGACAGTAGGCGTGAGTAACGCAGTGAAATATGATCCATTGCGTCATAGTGTCATGAAGCACAAGCAGTAGAAGTAAATGAAAGTGGAAGTGTTGAGAAAATTTCATGTTCTTTGCACGAAAGGTGTAGCGATTAATTTTTGTAGAGTATAATATATTGTCTAATTCATTAACATAAATTTGTTTGAATGATGAGGGACATCTTGTGAAGCTTTGTTAAAAAATCATTTATTTTACTTTGTAAATACTTGCTGCTTTACAAATAAGTGTATAAAATTGCAGATATTACAAAGTTACTTGCTTTACACAAAGAACTAAGCTAAGCTATTACTGTCTTTATGGTGACGAAAGCATAAAACTAGAGCTTTCCTCTTTTACATTTTGTATTACTTCTTCTTTAAAGCCTTTTAACTATAACGTTAACAACAGGCATGAGTTATAATAATTTTATTGATTCGTTTACGAATTTATTAACTTTACTTTCGTAATTATTAGCAACAAAGATTGTAAATATAATGTAAATATAATATATTGTAAGTTTCTAGGAAATTAATTCTAATATTACCTGATACAGCCTATATGGTAATACTCATACTAGTAACACCGTCACTTCTTCATGTCCCTACGACTGCCATATATCACGAAAGACAGCCCGTGTTTCCCGAACTTGCCGCTCGAGTGCGCCAGCCTCTCTTACTATCTCATATCAGATTTATGTCTCAATCGCTCTTATCTGATCGTCTATCGCTGTTTAGGATTTACTGCTCTGTAGGGCGGAGGCGCCTGGAAAGATTAGTAGAACATGTACGTAGATTGGGATCAGATCAGCATTATTTCTAAGAAGATAAGTGTGATTTGCCTATAACTGTTGTCCATAAAATATGGAGTTGATAATTGCAATACGCTTTCGCTGTTGTAATATATTACGCTGTTATTACCAGTGTTATTAAAACTGAAAAACATAAACAAATGTTTAGCTCAAACACGTTAAAAATAGTACCTTGGACATAAATAATAAAACAAACCTCATTTAGACTTATTCAGCTTCTACATTGTATTAGTTTGGTCCATATATATATATATATATATATATATATATATATATATATATATATATATATATATATACTTTGTATATATATATATATATTATATATATTTATATTTTATTAATTTAATTACTTTGATTTTCATATAAATCGGAAAATCTTAGGTTTGAAACCCAGAATTCAAGAAATACTTTATCTAGGTTATTAGTATTAACATTAGTAGTAATAGGCCTTAAATTAGTATTCGTATTCATATTAGTACAGAAAAATATCCTTGAATTGTTGAAATATTACATTTTATTAAATCTTGCAGTGGCATATGGGAGTGGTGAAAATTTATTTTAATTTCCACTAATAATTAGTTTAACATCGACCAAGCGTGTGCCGATCACACATAAGTGAATTGAAGACAGGTCGTGGTTTTAGGAGATCCTTAGGTAGTATTTCCTGAAATGAGCAAACGCCACAGACGCGTAAGATGAAAGGTCAAGAATGTTTGGCTCTTATCGCAGTGGTAGCTTAAGTGCCACAAGGCACTTTAAACTGCTGCTACACCCTGGGTGCATGTTGTCAGGAAAATCCAATATTATATAGAAGCTAAATTAGTTTAAATACAGTTAATTGGTCATAAGGTACTGTATATTAGTTACATATTTCTCTCTCCTTTAAGTATATTATAATAGTTTGAATATAATAATAAATTTATCAAAGATTGCTGTTTATATTTTGCTGTTATTAATTTAACAAATAATATAATAGTATAGCTGGCAAGTTAGTCGGATACTAACAGACTGACTAGTGGGATAAGTGTGTTGAGCCACAGACACATTCACAGGGATATGTTGAGCCACCGACACCTACGGAGGGATGTGTTGAGCCACCGACACATTTGCAGGGGTGTGTTGAACCACCGACAACTTCGCAGGGGTGTGTTGAGCCACCGACACATTCGCAGGGGTGTGTTTAGCCACCGACACCTTTGCAGGGATGTGTTGAGCCACCGACACCTTCGCAGGGATGTTGAGCCACCGACACCTTCGATGGGATTTGTAGAGCCATCGACACATTCGCAGGGATGTGTTGAGCCACCGACAAATTCGCAGGGATGTTGAGCCACCGACACCTTCGCTGGGATGTGTAGAGCCATCGACACATTCGCAGGGATGTGTTGAGCCACTGACACCTTAGCAAGGGACGTGTTGAGCTAAGGTGTTACCACGTCACCTTAGTACATTAGTACAACAGTAATATATGTGGTAGGATGTAGGGATGGACTGCACACATATTTTCTGGCATATAAATAGATCTTGTTTCCTGATGCATGTTCGCTATCTGATCGGAAGTACTCGTAAGAGTCATAATTTTGAACGTGATGATCTGCCACACAGTCGAGAAGACATCGACCTAGGGGTTATCATAAGCCGTTGTTGCAATCGGGGAACAATAGATTCTTGACAGCTAGACCGATCTCTGAAGCTTGCTACTAGACCTCGAGCATTTTAACGGAGGTTCAGGAGCTTGCATGGGGCTACCAGTCGATTCTATCACGGTTATCCAGCTTGGGTTCCAGTGCAGGAGTTCCCATGGGAATACCAAATTGTAAATATTAGGATAAGGGAAGAGCACTTAATTGTATGTATTTTAAATATATACAACAGAACGTAATACAGCAGACCAGTGTTTCATTTTAAGTATGTTTCGCATTTTGTTTTAGTGGCCCAGGATAAAATCCTCTTACAGACTTGTGTGGATGTGGGTTTTCTCGCAGGATAGAACTTTATTACGTGAGGGAAAACCCCCTTGTACGTTATGAATTCGAATTTATGGAAGGGAATTATCATTACCAAAAGGAGGGTTAAGATTATCAAATAGAGGCTGGTTGTAAGAGGAATAAGTCAACCAGAGAACAGAAATTTTTCTTGTTAAGAACAGACCTACTTCATTTAGAGAGTGGTTTAATTTAGTAGTCCACTTTAAAATAGGAACAGGGATACTTGAGGAAACTACAACTGAGCGCGATAATTTGAGGAAAAGCATCAGGTAACACCAAACAAGAGTTTGTTTAAAGGCAGTATTCTTTCCAAACTATAAAGAAACTAGGGTACGTTTCTTTAATGGGTTACATGATCATATTTAAATTCAAGTAAAATAGTGACTAGTTATGGTACCAATAATAAACCCTTTCAGTAAAACTAGGTCCTCTTAAAGTACAATGTTTTTCATTTCAGTAACACTCTATATTTATAATTGTCATGAATATGTAAACCCGTATTCATTATTGATTACATTATATACTAATAGGAAAAATATAAAACAATAATTCCGGATCTGAGAAAGATCTAGATAGAAATTATATTTATCGTTCATACACCTATAACAGATGCACGATATAATAATAACTTCGTTCAGTTCACCTTGGTTTGGATTGTCTGAATACAAGTGTCTAGAACTATGGTAACTAACTCCTTTTGAATTGCTTCACTAATGCCTTAAAATTTCTTTTGTAGTTAATGAATTGCTACTTTGTATCATTATTTTTTATACCAATCAGTTATTATTAAACAAAAACTATAAAATATCCATCTAAATGAAGCTTAAGACGGGAAGGGAACACTTTTAAAAACCCGGAATTATGTCGTGTGTGTTTAAAATTCGTCCGTTAATGAACAGTCCGTTTGTAGCGAACACCCGATACAGAGTACAGACTCGGGCTCAGACGGCGCGGCGCAAGATGTATAACACTGCTCTACATGCAAATTGGTCTTATGCTACATTAGACCACGAAATTACAGACCTAACTCACAGAGAATATTGCCCTAAGATGGGAGGATTGGAGTGCTTGGAGAATGGACGCAATGTTTAGAGTATGTAGTTAGATTTAAACAAGAAATTTAAACATACAATAGGAAACTCAAAACTCTATTAAGGATCACTTGGCATTTTTATAATGTTTTGTTGAATTATTAATATCATATGTACGGTAGTTGGGTGCTAGCAATAAATTTAACTAGTGTATCTACAGAAGCTTGTTGGTTTTTCAGATTAAAATATGATTTGATGTATTACAAGGCAAAATATAAAGCGTATTTGTTGTTTAATTTTTAGAAACAGTTTTCATCAACTTATAATAATTATTTCATAACTAAAAACACATAAAATGTTTAACCTAAAGTGTCATTCTCTAACTACGTAACCTATTGCGGCTACTGATAAAAACAAAATGTATATCGTATTACATAATAATATAGTTGATACTAGTTATATACGCTCAAAATTGCGTTAGCCTTATTAATTTGACGACGAGCAAAATAAGTTACTAAATCGTTTTCATAAAAGACCAGTAGCATAAAAACTCGATGAACGGGTTTGCCTGGAGAGCACAACTATTGGAATTAGATGTATCCTTTTGAAGACATCCCGGTATATCATCTAAAGGACACAGGTTCGAACCCCGTTTGGGCACGCTACTTTTACAGAAGAACATGTAATCATTTGAGCCTAACCTTAAAAAAGTGGTCAGTATTTCCAGGCTAGAATCCCAAAGATCACCCAAAAAAATAAAATGAAATAATATAAAATGAGAAAGACCACTTCTTTTAGATAATAGGATTATAAACATGTAGTATTATACAGTTATGTACGATAAAAAACTGCTTTAGAAGGGAGCTCAATAGTCCAATAGCTGAGGGCCAATTTACACTGTATTAATAATCACAAAACCTGGTATTTATTGAAATCAGCAAAGAAAATTCTCCTAAGTAGAAATCGTTTATCAGTCGCGCTATTTTTTGGAGGTCGAATGAAAGAAGGGGTTGGTGTATCGAAAGTGTATAAAATATTGTATGGTATTTTCCCCTGACAGATTATGTTTTTCTAAGCTTTAAACATCTAAAAATAGCAGACAGAAACATAAATAAATGTTAAATCAGGGTTAGCTAACCATTTATAGATCCCAAATGTGGAGACTTTCAATCAATTTATCCAGTTGTCTGACGGTGATATACGAGGCACGTCCAGAAAGTAAGTGTACTGGTACTC